>NW_027286059.1:300000-463154 GCF_047495875.1 Pithys albifrons albifrons | reverse complement strand
TATTTAGGTTTCTAGAATAGAAGATGTCTTGGTTTTGATGTCAACGTAAACCTAAGCTGCAGGGGAGAAAAAGGGAAAGAGGAAATAAGAGTTAATTTTGGTTTGTTTGCTTTACAGCCACTCAGCAAATCACTGAGACTCACTTTTTCAGAGACACTTAGGCATATAAAATCAGGTGGAACTCCACATCTTCTTGCCAAGGACTGAATTAACCTAAGTTTCTTGTGTCTCTAAGCCTTGGCCTTTTAAATCACCTGTAACAGAATCTGGACAACCAGTGCAGCTGAAACACTACATGGCATTGATTCAGCATTACCCTTATGCACAATATTTTCAATACCAAAAGAAATAATTGCACGTTTAAAGCACTACCAATATTTAAACACTTTGCTAGGGCAGGACTTCAGTTGACGCTGTTAAAAAATGAGATTTATCTAAGCAGTGCTTTGCCATAAACCATTGAAGTGCTGGCGTTTGGCCTTAAACTGCTGTATAGTAAAAGGTGGTAAACGTAATAAAAACTTGCAATATGAGGAAGGAGGGAAGGAAGGAAGGAGGGAAGGAGGGAGGGAGGGAGGGAGGGAAGGAGGGAGGGAAGGAGGGAAGGAGGGAAGGAGGGAAGGAGGGAAGGAGGGAAGGAGGGAGGAAAGAAAGGAGGAAAGAAAGGAGGAAAGAAAGAAGGAAGGAAAGAAGGAAAGAAGGAAAGAAGGAAAGAAAGAAGGAAAGAAAGAAAGAAAGAAGGAAAGAAAGAAGGAAAGAAAGAAGGAAAGAAAGAAGGAAAGAAAGAAGGAAAGAAAGAAGGAAAGAAAGAAGGAAAGAAAGAAAGAAAGAAAGAAAGAAAGAAAGAAAGAAAGAAAGAAAGAAAGAAAGAAAGAAGGAAAGAAGGAAAGAAGGAAAGAAGGAAAGAAGGAAAGAAGGAAAGAAGGAAAGAAGGAAAGAAGGAAAGAAGGAAAGAAGGAAAGAAGAAGAAAGAAAGAAAGAAAGAAAGAAAGAAAGAAAGAAAGAAAGAAAGAAAGAAAGAAAGAAAGAAAGAAAGAAAGAAAGAAAGAAAGAAGGAAGAATAAGTAAGACTAAGTAAAAATAAACAAACACATAAATAAATAACTAGATAGATAAATAGATAGACTGATAGACTGATAAACTGATAGATAGATAGATAGATAGATAGATAGATAGATAGATAGATAGATAGATAGATAGATAGATGCAAACAGGCATCCATTATTTTGTTGGTTTTTCTATTTTTTTTTTAACTGGAAGGCCAGATAAGTGCCAAGTACCAATAAGGAAGATTATTTTGAACACTAAGTTAAAACAATGACATGCTAAGTCCTTCTCAAGGACAGCCCCAAATCTTTACTGGCTAGAACAGAGATTTATTGGGACATTATTATTGTATTTGCATTCATGCCAATAATTTGTATTTTTATATTTAAATGCCTCTTCTCACCATGACAAAGCCTTATTCCCTGCTCAGGCCTGCCACAAGCATTTCAGCAGAGATGTTCCAAACGACAAATATAATTGATATACCAGTTTATGTGTCATACCAGGGCATGACATTACTGCTCTATTAAGATTTCAGTGTCTGTGGGTTCCCAAATGAGATGACATGACATCGGAAATTAGGAAACTGCAATTTCAATTCAGCTTTGGAAGAACAAGTTGGATTGGAAAGATGAAGTACAGACACTATCAGGTGACTTCTTGGTGGGCAATTTAAACTGAAATAAAAATTTCTGAATGGACTTGGCCAGGGCTGGCTGAACAAAATAAAGAGCAAGATAATTTTCTTGTTTGACATTGATAGAAATAAATTTTCAGGTGACTTTTCCTAAAATTGTCTGAACAGGAGTAAATTAAATTAGCTTTAATCTCTGAACAGATAATTTTCAAGTAAGACAATAACCATGAACATCACAAGCCTTTAACTATTTTGCTCGTGGTCTCTTGCCTGTAGAGATGGGTAAGCATGTTAGTCTGTTCAATAACCTTAATAAATTGTAATATTTAGCTTATTCAGCTTACTAAATCATGCAGCACCTTTCAAACAGAAAGAGAGAAATTAGAAAATAATTCCCCCCCATGTCTGGAAATACTGGAATGGTAGTATTTATGTTGAAATTTCTCTGTAATCACTCCTTCAGTCCCTGCAACATCCTGCCGTTTACTCCTGAATTTATAGACACAAAGGAAAAGCAGAACAGCAAAGCAGTTGTTCTGCTGCTACATGTGGCTTCTGATAATTCTGGACTATTATGGTCTTATTAAAACTCCTGCAAAAGCAGGAAGTGGAAGCAGTAAATGCCAGCAAGAAATTAAGTTACTCATTGCATCACTTTGTCTTCAGTGGACACTTGCAAGTCTGTAATGAACTGGAGCTTATAGCACAGAGAACAAAACACTTGCAAGTCTGTAATGAACTGGAGCTTATAGCACAGAGAACAAAAAGAAGTTATTTCAGAGAAAATGAATGTCATACTGACATATTTGGGTGGTTGATTTTGAGCAGGAAGCTCAGCCATCAGTATGAAATATGCAGCACCAAGCACTGGTTTTACTGCTGCTTCTTGGCTACAGGTATGATGCTTTTTAAAACTTTATGAGTCCAGGGACATTTGGCAAAACATTATAAAAAATAAATCATCTTTCTCTTAGGAAATATAAGGTAAAGGAGAAAAGAAATGAATTTGAGACCTTATCTCCACCCACTGCAACCCTATGGCCAGAAAAATACACTTGGAAGGGTCCAGATTAAATCACTTGGAAGGACCATTTGTTGGCTCCAGATGCCTTTATTTTCTGTAGCTGGACTAGGGCTGCATGGAAATCAAGGAAGTTTTACTTTTCAGTGCTTTGAATGATATCCTGATGAACAAATTTCCTTTCTGAGATGTCAGCTATACTACCATTTGTTAAAAAGAGCATTATTAATCAAATACTTCTCAAGAATTTCCTTCTATTGAGGAAAATGCTTTGACTAATGTAAGCTGTTTTTCCTTCCTACATAACGAATGGAGGCACCTCATTCTTTACCTTGTCAGATGTAAAGAGGATGTGAAGATACTCATCACATTGTGTGTTTTCTTGCAGTCCTCTGTCCTAGCTCAGCAGGAGGGACCAGCTAACCCTGTGTGGGAGTGATCAAAGCTGTGTATTCTACCCCCTCTATTCATTCCCAAGGACAATGGACCATTAGCAGCAGCTGCCCAGGGAGCCATTATCACCTTCACACCCAGCCTGAGGGGGCGGAGCTGCTAATGGGCCATCAACAGTTCAACACCCCCTGGCTCCCAGAGTTAATCACCCATTGTGTGAGTCCCCGCCCAGGGGGAGGGACTGGGTGCTCCCTGAGGGTACATAAGTGGTGGGTAAGAAGACCTCGGGAACTTCTTGTCGGATCCAGAGCAGCAGCAGGACCTTGACAGGAGGAGATCACCGCTCTCGCCCAGACCACAGCCCTCGCCTGCACCAACAGGTTTTTCTTTTCCTTTTGCTCTGGACTTGGGGGAACCACAGGGGTCTCAGCACAAGGGCAAACAAACCCCCTTGGGTTTGTGCCCCAGGACACTGGGTTATACTGCTGGGGTTTCGTGAGTTGAAAGCAATTTCCCTTTTGTGTCAGTGTTGTTATTGTAATATTATTATTAAATTTTAGCTCTGACTTATAATCTCTCTCGTGGTGAGTTCATTTCCCCTGCTGGTTCACCTTTAAACCAGCACATCCTCAAACACTTTTAGGAACTGTTTGCAGCACGTGTTGAAGTGTCAAACGAGGTAATTTGTTGCTTTCAGTGAATGCCTATCCCCTCATCACTAATATTAGATATTTAAGTGCTGTGTACCACACTATACCTGAAACACACTGTGGAATCTTTGTCACGTTTTTTCAGCCTGTAAAAATTAATTCAGAGTAACCTTACAAAAGTATTCACAAAGGTTTCTGTAGCAACATTAACTCTCTGACCTAACATGTCAAATATTTTGACTGTAGGTTGTCTCTAAAGACACAGCTAAACACAGAGATAAGGTAATGAGAGAGAAGAAGTCAGCATTAAACTTGAGGGCTAGTCAGAAGAGCAACAAACAAATTAACACAAGTTACATAAATAAATCCTCTTTAGCTCTTATTAAAGAAACCATCTTATTACATTCAAAGTGGGTCTCCACTGTAGATGGCAACTTCTAGAACAGGTAGCAAGTCTCCAGCCTGTATTATTACATGGACATTCACAAAGGTGGTGTAGGTGAAGGGACTGGAGCACAAGTGCTGTGGGGAGAGGCTGAGGGAGCTGGGGGTGTTTAGCCTGGAGAAGAGGAGGCTCAGAGGTGACCTCAGCACTGTCTGGAACTGCCTGAAGGGAAGTTCTGGCCAGGTGGGGGTTGGTCTCTTCTCCCAGGCACTCAGCAATAGGACAAGGGGGCACGATGGGCTCAAGCTCTGCCAGGGGAAATTGAAGTTGGAGAGCAGAAAAATGTTCTTTGCAGAGAGAGTGCTCAGGCATTGGAATGGGCTGCCCAGAGAGGGGGTGGATTCCCCATCCCTGGAGGTTTTTAAATGCAAATTGGCCATGGCACTGAGTGCCAAGGGTTGGACTTGATGATCTTGGAGGTCTTTTCCAACCCAATCAATTCTATGTAGCCCCAGCCTTAGCCCTGAATCCCAGTTCATGCTCCACAGTATGTAATTAGTGTGTTAAACTAATACCAAATTTGAGGTCCTTGGAACAACCCTAATGTGTTCTTGTGGGCAGGTTTAAGGTTCCCATTGCCTGCCAGGGTTTACAAATATTTTGTGTCTTTGCCATGACAAGGGATTACTAGATCCAAGGATTTCATCCGTTGAAAACCTCTGCAATAGGTGTAAAAGGTTCAAGCACAGGAAGGTGGTGTTGGGAGGAGCACTTTAGAGAATTTTTCTCACCAACACAAAGATTTGGGCTTGGAGTCCCAGGACTGAGGACAAAAGATGGCTGATGACCTTCAGATTCCAGCTGAATGGTGGGGTGGAGGTGAGAAAACAGAACCCCAGCACCTGGTGATGGGGAGAGGTTTTTTTTTTTCCCTGTGTGCTGGTTTGACTTATGGGGCTTTTCTTTGGACAGCTGCAGGAAAAAACCCACTGCTTGCTGGTGAGAGCTCTTTTCCTGGCTCTGCTCTTTGCTCTCCCCCTCCATCTCTGGGCACCCTGAGCTTCAGAGAATGAGTGAGAGGAGAGCCACGGCTGCTTGGAGACACGCTGCAGACTTTTGTTTTCTTTCCTGGGGACTGACTTAGACCGCAAGGAGATTCCTGGGGATTATCACTACTCCCAGCCTTTCTTTCTTCATTTGGAACAAAGGAGAAAGAGAGAGAGTCCACATGACTGTTCATCCCTTGTCTCTGCCTTGCTGGGGAAAGACTGAGAATTCCCCTCACAGCCAGCCAAGGTGTGACACTGACACTGTCCATAAATAGAACTGCTCCAGGAGGAACCCACAGTTTGGGGGTTGTTCTCTTTTGGTTTTTTTTACATTTGGTGCTGGGGGAGTAGTTTGCTCTGGTCTGTTTACAGTTATATCTGTATCTGCATATATATAGTAGTTAGGAACAGTTATCCATATATTCATTTTCTATTTAAAGTTCCTTTTTTTAAATTTAATAAAGAGTGACGTGATTATTGTGGAGGAATCCTCTCCTCTGTTTTTTTTTGGTAAACATTTTGGTATTCCCTCAAACTAAGACAATAGGTAAAAGATGTATCTCTGGGGGTAAGTAGGGGCCTCTTGTAAAACACTAGCCATAAAAACAGATGTATGAAAAGTGAGAGGAATTATGATTCCTTTTGAGAGTGAAAGGAGATTACTTCCAAAGCACAGTCACTTGCTGGAGCCTGCTGGAACAACGGCACAAAAGCATTGAGAGACAGCTGAGAGCAGCCCAATTTCCCAGCTTTCAGAAGGATAAAAAATTCCACTCAAAAAAATCCCAGCTTTTGAAGTAGTAGCAAGTGATACGTATTTCAACTGGGATAAAGTCCAAAAAGATGTTGTCAAATTAGGAACTTGTTTGAAAAAGCCTGGGTACAATATTACTGATGTAAAACATGTGTAAATGAACTGTGTTACATAAACAAATCCCTAACTAAACATATTTATGGCATTATCTGTGTATTTGATAAAAATGAGAGATAGCAAATGATCTCGGGCTGTTACAAATTGTGTCTGCATCCCTTTATTGCATTTGAACTGACTTTATACAATGACACACTCTTTTGTTTCCCTGCCTCACTTTATGCTCAGTGGGTTTACGTAGTCAAAAGAACTCTGCAGGAGGAAAAGCAAACAAAAAAACACACAACCTCCCCTACTCCAAAAACCCAAAAGCCCAGCCACCCAAACCAAACCAAATGAAACAAAAACAAACCAAACCAAATGAAACAAAACCAAACCAAACCAAATGAAACAAAACCAAACCAAACCAAATGAAACAAAACCAAACCAAACCAAATCAACCAAAACCAAACCAAACCAAATCAACCAAAACCAAACCAAACCAAATGAAACAAAAACAAACCAAACCAAATCAACCAAAACCAAACCAAACCAACCAAAACCAAACCAAACCAAACCAAATCAACCAAAACCAAACCAAATCAACCAAAAACCAAACCAAACCAAATCAACCAAAAACCAACCAAACCAAATCAACCCAAAACCAACCAAACCAAATCAACCCAAAACCAACCAAACCAAATCAACCAAAAACCAACCAAACCAAATCAACCAAAAACCAACCAAACCAAATCAACCAAAAACCAACCAAACCAAATCAACCAAAAACCAACCAAACCAAATCAACCAAAAACCAACCAAACCAAATCAACCAAAAACCAACCAAACCAAATCAACCAAAAACCAACCAAACCAAATCAACCAAAAACCAACCAAACCAAATCAACCAAAAACCAACCAAACCAAATCAACCAAAAACCAACCAAACCAAATCAACCAAAAACCAACCAAACCAAATCAACCAAAAACCAACCAAACCAAATCAACCAAAAACCAACCAAACCAAATCAACCAAAAACCAACCAAACCAAATCAACCAAAAACCAACCAAACCAAATCAACCAAAAACAAACCAAACCAAATCAAACCAAAACAAACCAAACTCAAACAAACAAACAAACAAACCAAAAGAAAAAAAACCAACCCCCCCCCCCCCCCCCCAGGACTTTGCTGGCTGGAAACTACTTTCCCATGAAACAGACTCTGCTTCAGTGCCCCTACTGAGCTTTCTCCAACCCAGGCTGAACCTGCTGGGTTTGAAGCACAGCAGATTGTTGTGCCTTCGGGAAGAACAATTTGGATGAAACTGTGACTCTCCACCCCCTGATGTATCTGGTTTCAGAACATAAAAATTCTGTCACTTAACTGGCATTGGAATCCAAACTAAATGTGGCACTATTCTGAAGAAATTAATCCTTTAATCATGGTGCTATCAGGATAAGAATATTGCTCAGATATTTCACATTTTTGAAAATAATTACGTTTTCTATTCTGGTTTGAGAGCAAGGAATGTCTGTATTTTCACTTTATATAGCCCAAAGAAGGCTGATAGATCCCAGACTTCAAGCTGAATTGAGGCCCTGAAATGTTTTAAACCAATCTCTCTGATATCACTTGGAGTGATGTTTATGCTCTTTAGGATTATTTAGCCTAATCCTCAGATGAGACAGTGAGCTGTTGCTCACACAGCAATCTGAAGACAAGGTAAAATCAGCCTCCTGAAGGCTTTTAAGGGCGATTCCTTGTTCTCTTACTGCCATTGTGTGCTCCTTGGACTAATAATGTGACATTTGAACTGTTATTTTCCACTGTATCGCTGTGCATTGATAGAGGGAGAGGGTGGGACTGTGCAAGCGAAGCCTCAGGGAGAAAAGATGTGACTTCAGGAGCTTAGACTAAGGTCAGCAGGAGAGGCTGCAGAGCTGCTCACAAGGTCTTCTCCTGGATGATCAGAAGGGGGGTGGTGAAAGGAGCTGCAGCACAGTGAAACAGCAGGGAGTGAGATGCTGGGTTTGGAGGGCAGAACTCCTGCCCCAGTGTCATGGGTTAATCCCAGACGTCAACTAAGTACCACACAGTGCTTGGTCACCACACACCTCTGAACCCCTCCAGCAGGATGGAGAAAAGGGAAAAAACTCAAGCTCATGGGGTGAGATAAGAACCACTTCATAATTGAAACAAAGTTGTTTATTATTATTATTATTATTATTATTATTATTATTATTATTATTATTATTATTATTAATAATAATAATAATAATAATAAGAAGAAGAAGAAGAAGAAGAAGAAGAAGAAGAAGAAGAAGAAGAAGGGAAAGAAGATGAAGAAGGGAAAGAAGATGAAGAAGAGAAAGAAGATGAAGAAGAGAAAGAAGAAGAAGAAGAAGGGAAAGAAGATGAAGAAAAGAAAGAAGAAGGGAAAGAAGATGAAGAGAAAGAAGAAGGGAAAGAAGATGAAGAAGAGAAAGAAGGGAAAGAAGAGCGAAAGAAGATGAAGAAGGGAAAGAAGAGAGATGAATAAAGTCCAAGAGAAACAAGTGATACGCAGAACAATTGTTCACCAGCTGCTGACAGATGCCCAGCCTGTCCCTGAGCAGCAATCAGCAATTCCCATCCAATTCCCCTAGTTTATAACTAAACGTGACATTCTGTGCTATAAGAACAACCTGGTCAGTTTGGACCAGCTGTCCTGACCAGCTTCCTCCCAGCTTTTTGTGCACCTGCTTGCTGGCAGAGCGTGGGAAATTGAAAACTCCTTGACTTAGGTTAAGCACTGCTCAGCAACAACCAAAACACCACTTTGTTATCAACTTCATCCTTACATTAAATCCAAACCATGGCCCTGTACCAGCTGTTTGGATGAAAATCAGCTCTATCCCAGACCAAACTTGTACAGCCAGTGCTGTGGTGCATCGCCCTCACACCTCTGTTCTTTTTGCACTGTAAATTCTACGTCTGAGCTGATCTGCTCTAATCAGGGCCCTTCACATTTTCCATGGGTTTTCTTGGTTTACAAAACTGAGGTCACTTTTTCCCAGGGGTGTGGAGTTTTGCTGCACAAGCAGTTATTCCATCACTGATGAAGGGCAGGTGGATGTGGGAATGCCTGGGGCAGGAGGAAAACTCTTCTTCAGCTGACTTCATTTGCAAGCAGAGTATTTAACAGAAACTCTGCCTTCTGGATTTGCTCTTTCCTTGATGCCCTTTGGCTCCAGTATTCTCAGGGGGGGAAAAAAAATTAAAAAAATGAAAAAGAAAAGAAAAAGAAAAAAGACATTTCTAAGGGTTTATTTTATCCTTGAATTGTTCTGTTTTGCAGCAACAGTTTCATAGTAGCTGTTGAGATGCAGATCCTGTCCATGCCCATTTACTACCGGTCTCTCCATCTCATGTGGAGCATGGATGTGTCGTGGAGCAGGGAGCTGAGGCTTCAGCAGCACCTCTGGAACAGATAAAGGCATGTTGTGTCTGTTATAAGCTGCAGCAGACATAACTGAAAGATTATATTAATACGGGTGTATTTGTGACCCTGCTTGTTTGGGGGGCTGCAGCAGCAGAAATGCAGGCGCAGAGCACGGTGCTCACTGCAGGTCTGCTCATGCAAACCCTGCACACTTCACTTCTCACAGGTTATCTGTAAACAGCTTTTTTTCCCGAGTCAGAGATCCCTGGAATGTCTGCTCCACTACTTGGAAAAAAAAAAAATTAGGCAACAGCACCCTCCTCCGGCGGCTTCCCTTCCAATCCAGGGCTGGAGCGGCTCATCTGCATCCCACTTACCCATCGGGCAGCGCTGCCCGTGCTGCTGAGAGGGAAATATCCATCCGAAGTAGAAAACATACCTGGCTTTAAAACCAGGCAGCTCTATTGTTTTCGAAGGAGAAACTCACAACCTTTTCATTTGGCGAGGTTGGTGTGGTAGGACTGTCATCATAACCTGGACAGTGTACCCACGTCAGACATATAAATAGTTCTCCTACGACTCCTTGTTTCGGCTGGTCCGATGGCAGTGGTATTTATAATTGATCACAGTCAGTTACAGATTTCTTTGTTCTTTCTCCACACCCACTGCTGCACTTGACTAGTCTTTTGTCGCTGAAATTTCCTGCCTGTTTGGTTTGATTTTTTTAATATCACCTGCAATCGAATGTTACAGAAATAGCGTTCATACAGAGCTCCACAATGGCCAGGGCAAAGCAGGGATGCAGCTGCCCGTGTTCAGGAAGGTATCCAACACTACACACATGTAATTCAGCCTTCCTCCTCCTGCTTCTGCTTTTTCAAGTGCTTTAGTGACTTTAACATTTTCTGCAGGTGCTATTCTCTTTATTTGCAAGCTGACAGCATTTTTGTTAGTCTCTGATTTTCTGGAATAAATGAGGCTCAAATCAAGAATATATCTTTCAATCTTAATCCCTCATGGACCAGCCAGTTCCTGCTGCTTGCTTGATTTTTACCATTATTAGCAGCACAGGCACTGTGCTTCAAAGGCATTTGTGCAGGAGTACTTGAAAGTATTACTTACTGCTGGGGCTAGAGGGGGAAAGAGGAGTCACCTGAGTTTCTGCTTTAATTATATGGATTTAATTTCTAATACATAGCATGTTTTTCGCTGATTAATGACATAGTCAAAAGGATAAATAGCAAAAATTAAGTGAAGACTGCCTAAATCTTGCACATATAAACACAAGAATTTCTGCTCTAGGTGCTTTAAGCCAATGTGCCATTTGACTATCAGAGAATACAGCAACTGAACAAGAGGGAGGCCTTGGTTTTGCACAGAAAGGTGTTTAAATTTTGGTCATGGTGAGCCTGAAATAATTTATTAATGATCACTCCCACAGGTGGTGGCTCCAAGCTCATAGCCTTGAGCCATCTCAGCCCCCTCTTTCTAGACTTGGAGGAATGTGTTGTGTTTGAGATTTTCCTTAAGTGATCTCTGAGATATTAATTGTGCTGAGAGTAATAGATCCTCAGCCACCACAGATTCATTTTCCTGTCGGTTCTTTAATCAGCATTTCTCATAGAATTGATATCTCTATTTATTGCTCAATTATCAAAGCTCTCTGGCTAAAATCCTACTGTTTCTCTTTATTGTTCTGTCCTTTTCAATTTTCCTTTGTTACTTTTTTTTTTCCGTTGCCTTCCTTCCAGATATGACTACCTTAAAATGCCTTCCAGCCTCACAAACACATAGCCTGTAAACAAAACGTTCCTTTTGTGGACAGGCTGCAGAGGCAAAGTTGGACTATATCCTCCTATCACCATCTCCACAACCTGCCTCTCACCGTGTCTGCAGGCTGAGCACCCAGAGGTGATGACAGCAGGAAGAGCTCTGGAAATTAGGAGCCATGTACCTCTCCATAAACCCAAATTACATGGATATGCCAGTAGAAACCTGCACACTGTTGCAGATTTAAATCAAATACATACATACATACATATATATATATACACACACATGTATACACACACACATGTACACAAAGATAGATAGATAGATAGATAGATAGATAGATAGATAGATAGATAGATAGATAGATAGATAGATAGAGATACACAGACATAAAAATACATATATATTACCCCCCACCTTCAGGATTTTCTTTACCAGTCTGAAATTTCTTCCCAACAGGGATATCACCACATCCCATCTCCAAGGGTGTCAAAGATTTTTCTTAATGAGGGCCAGATATAACCTCCTAATAACTCTCCTTTGCCTCATATTAATATTTAACACTGTTAATTACTGTGGTAATAATTGTGCTCCCTTTCCTGGCCCAACAGTAAGTGTGGTGGTTGCAAACACTCAGCTCCATCTCCACCACAGGGTGAGCCCTTCTATCCCCACTGCAAGGACATGGCCCTTCAAAATCCCAAGGGAAATGCACATCCGGGGTGACACTGAGCCCCTGGTTAAAATCCCAGAGTGGATATGTGAGGCATTCTGTGCCCACTGGGATCCCAGCAGGAAGGTTACCTGTTCCCTCAGTGCTCAGACACCCACCTTTGAGGAACAGGTGTCCTGGAAGGTGTTTTGCCAAGCACGAACAAGTTATGAAACTGGTTCCAAACTCAGCACGGTGCCTTTTGGGAAGGAAGGGTTGCAAATATCTTGGGAAACACCTTTCTTGCCCTCAATAGCCAGACCCAGCTGTGGGCTGCTGGGAGCTGAGGGGCAGCAGGGCCCTTCTGTGAGGTGCAGGAAGCATGCACTGCTTTTCTGACCTTGGCTTTTTCACCATTTTTTCTCCTCCTTGTTAGTGCCAGTAGCCCACACGTCCTGCTGGCAGCCCCCAGCTGCTCTTTGCCAGTCAGGCCTTGATGTCATTTGCTCTTCAGTGCCTCATCCCTGCTTTCAGCCACCTTCCCAGCCTTGGCTGGGCACTGCCTGCAGGAAAGAACCCTGTATTATCAGTCCTTATTGGGGTCACCCTTTATTGGGGTAATGTAGATCAGCATTGCGGCAGTCAGAGGAGGCAGAGACAACTCAGGCTGCAGTGGGATCAGAAGACAAAGGACTTTATTTTTAGTAACAGCTTCACTTTTATCTACTCCTGTATATAACATGCCAGCACACTATTGGTCAGTAGTTCACCTCACATACATGGAAAGATTCCACTGGTTACAAGGCATCCACATTCTACGGGTGGTTCTCTGGTCCTTAAGGATGCATTCATCAATCACCTCATACCTTGAGAGATCCACACACACACTGTCAGCCCCACAGTTCCTCATCTGCTGAATTAATATTTTATTATTATTTTACAGAAAATTATCCTAGACTGCTCTGCTTTCACAGCGAGTTTTCTCTTGGTTTTCCTGCTTCAGAAACTCAGTCTTGATTCTGTTTTCTAACCTCTTCTCCCTACCACTTGCCCCATCCTCTGGGCAAACATACTATTTTTTAAAGAAACTTCTTCAATAAGCAAGACCCAGCAGAATCCACCCCAAGGCCCCCACAGCAGCTACATGAAGGATCAGTCACCTCCTTCATTTCAGCATGCCATACCATCCCTGACACTCCTCCCAACACGCCTCTCCTGTTGCAGAGTCATCCCAATGCACCCATGCTGGCTGCTGCAGGCAAATAGGGATCTCCAGACATAAGTAGCATATTGGTTATTTTCTGTTTGTCATTGGCAGTAGCTCTTTCCCTTGTATCCACTTTAATTGCTGATACACTCAATGTCACAGGCATTTGGCTATGGAGACAATATTGTATTATTTCTTAAGACCTTCTAATTTATTTTCCTGTTGAGTACAAGCAGCTTAAATCCCTCTGATGTGCATACTGTGTCTTTTGATTCTTCCAGTTGTGGAGGCTTTTTGTTAAACTCAGACATACTGAGGGGTGAAAGTTAAATATTCTGCTAACCCTGTTAGTGCAGCCCCTGTCCCACTGTGTCCCAGTTCTGCAAATCTCTGGAGGCACAACCACGTCACTGTTGTATTAAGAAGCCTCAACAGTCTGTCTTGCTTCCAGACATGAGCAGTGACCAAGTTTCATTCCCAGCAGGGAGGTCTGTACGAATCTTGGGGTAGTCTGTACACCTGAAATACAGAGTTCATCACATTGTTTCCCAGAAACATCCTGGAGGTCACAAATTTTGAGTGGAAGAAGAAGCAATCACTGTAAACAGAGAAGGCTGCACTGATGCTGTTACAAGAAATGTAGGAAAAAGTTGAACTTACAGAATTTCCTCCATAATAAACTGTTGTGAATTGAGGAATGATTTAAAACTTAAAGTTTTAGTTTTTAAACATTAGGAATTTCTGACTTTAAGTACTTGGGTGTCCACTAAGAATGTGTCAGCCAGCTCTGCTGATTACATCCCATGGCTTTCTTTGCAGTCACTACATCAGTGGATAAATTCCCACTAAATACAACTCTCAGCTCAACACATGTTTTTGACAACAAGTCTTTACACTGTACCTTATGTGTGGAAGTAAAAACAACACAAGGTGTCTTTTACATTTGCTTGATGACCACTCCTTTAGAAAATTTCTTCTCTTCATACCATTTTGAATCTGTGAAACTTGCATCCCCCTGCTGTTTCAAGTGAAATTTTATAGGCTGGTTCAGCGTATCAATTAATAGAATATTAGTGACTAGAACACTGAAAAACAAATTCTAGTGAACTTTTTATTACTGTGATGTCAACTGCAACATCTGAGTCTCACACAAATGGATGCCAGTGATAGCAATCTTGTGCTCTTAGTTTGATCCCCCAAGCAGAATTTTCATTAGGAATTTTTAATCACTTTTCCCAGGCTCACAGGTCTTTTTAGGATCAGAGTAGCTTAATTTATAGAGCCACTGTTTTTCACAGAAACAGCTCTACATTTCTGCCAAAGGGTTGTCTACACCCCTGCAGGAGGGCAGAGGATAGTCCCCAAAATAAGCTGCAAAAAGAAGACTGTTCTCTTCCTCTCTTCCACATCAGTCTTCAGGCACCAAACACAATCATTCTGGCCACACCTTCACCATAAACCTGAAAGTGTCAAACGTGATAAACAATTAGCATTAAAATAGTCTTCCCTGTAATAGGACCAAGTTTCTTGTGAAATTTGCTCAGTTTCTTTCAGCTAAGTTTTACAGAACTAGCATAAAGCTGAAAGATTACAACATTTTCTCATTAAAGCAAAACAACATTTTGAACAGAACACAGCTCAAAGTACAGCTGGATGAAGTACCTTCTCTCTAGGCAAAGTTATCCTTTCACTGGAAGTTTGTTTTGTTTAATCAGTTCTGGAAGTATTAACTTAGATACTTAGTGGTAAGAAATAATAAATGCATAAATATTGTTACCTCTGCTGAGAAAGCTGAGCTATTTCTTCAGGCAAGTGTTCCATAGGGAGAGATGTTAGAAGACTGAATATGCAAATACCTACAGCCCACAGAGATTAAATGAAGTCATTTTAATTAATTCCCAAGAGGGACAGGGTCTTCCCAAACTCATTACATGGAAGCTCTCCAAGAAAAAAAAAAAAGGAAAAAAAAAGACTTGTTGTGTAATTTCAGGTACTTCTCCGAGCTTTAACCACCCCAAAATACACGGAATGTTTTCCCAGTGATACAGGTTATCTCTCTTAGGACTGAAACCCTGAGTAGGGGAAAGCCACAGCTTAAGAAGTGATTCCCCAACCATTTAAAACAGTGGCAGGTTACACACCTAAAGGCAATACACTTTCAGAATGTGCTGCAGTAACGGTGTATCATTGCCTGTCACTTTCCTAGCGCTGTGAATACTCCAAGGACTGGAGCTGATGTAAATCAGAACACATTAAATCTCTGCCTTAAGGAGCTTGCAGGCAAATGTCTCTTGCCTGCTGTCAGTACTGCCGTCTGTCAGAAGGTGAGCTGGTCTTGTTGGGATATGTGGGTGCTTTTTCGCTGTCACTAACAGCTAACAGTAATTGATATTAATAAAGCAATACCATTTTACACTTACTGAAGGATGGGCCTAATTATCAGCAAGCATAAAACCAAAATGAAATGGAAACCTACTGTACATGCTAGCTGGAATAAAAGAGCTACAGTACAGTTGAATGTTCTCTTCAAAAATAAAATCTCACGTTTCAGAGAAGCCAACAGTATGGATAAAATAAATCATTTTGCAAAGAATTCTTCTTTAATGAAGATTTCTGTAACCACAATGAATGCCACCATGGCCTCCAAGTAGTTCCCAATATTTTCTGTTTTCTACAGTTCTCACTCTAAACAGAATGACTAAGGAACAAGTCAGATCTTATTTGTGTTCCTGTAATTGGTTCCAAAAGGGAAGGTTGGCCAGATAAAGATCTGAGTCCAGGATATTCTAATAAAAAAATTAAAAAGAAACCAAGGCTAAATAAAAAAATTCAAAACCTACTCAGTTTGTAGTATGATATATAATAAAACTTTCATAGAAGAAAAGAAGAAAGAATAAATTGATATCAAAGTGCAGGAGCTTAACATCTCAGTGATCACCTGACTATATTTAATTGTTGCCCATGCTCCAAAAATGCAAGCTAAAGATCAGACATGAAGGGTTTATATTTTGGATAACTAGTAATGCTGCTGCTCCTGCTCCGAAACAAAAAGTCAAAACATTGCTAAGGGCAATCCACCCAAGCATGTAAGCACCTACCCTTTGCTAATTGCCACCCTTTTACTGCATCTCTTCTTTACAGATGGGTATCTTCACCATTACAAAAAATGAACGTTCAGGAGGAAATGCAGGCAACATTTATCATATGATTCCATACAAAATACAGCAAGTGCAGCCCTTGGAGGATTTCCCTCTGCTTTGCCACATTCCATGTTTCAGGTTTTACTGCTGCTCAAAGAGTTCATCTGTCTGATTTCTTTACGTGACACAGTGACCTTCTGAAAGCTGTCTTGGTGACAGTGATGGGTTTCTCTCACTGTTACACTCAGTCTTACTGTCTTGGTTTGAGATAAGCAACTGCCAGCCCCCCCAAGCACAGAGAGAAAAGCCTCCCTCCTAACACCAGGGAAAGGGAGGAAAAGAGAGGGGAAAGGAAAAAAACCACTTCAAACTGCATTTATACTAAATCTAGATATATTTTTTCACAGGAAGAAAGAGACAATTAGAAGAGAGTACAAATATTCACTCACACAAGTCTGCAACAACAAGTTCCCCACCTCAACTTCTGAACGAACACACAAATTCTACTGTCCTAACTACACATTACTTAAGAAGAAGCTTATTCCCCAGGGAGACAAACCCAAGCAGAAAGGAGAGACCCAGAACAACACATCGTACTTTCCTGAGGTACCCTGTGAGCCAGTGGTGGGCCTGGTCCTCTCCATCCCCCCTGGGACAGCATCGTGCATCCTCCCAAGAGGAGGGCTGAGAAGTGACTGCCTGAACCACTCCCACACTGGTTCCTACTTCCCTGGAGATGATGCCATAATGTGGTATGGAATACAAAATTACTGGCTAGCAGAGGTCAGCTGTCAGCTCAGCCCAGCTCAGGTCAGCTGACAGCTTCAGCCTAGTCCAGACTTCAGAGCCCAAATTTAGGCCCACCTAGGGGAACCCATAACACTTACCTATCTCAGTTTTCTGTCCAAAATCACAGGCCACTCCAGATCCAAGGGAGCTACGAGTACCAATTTTTTTCACAACCTACTTCATCCCTTTCTTTGGGTCATGCAATAGCAATGATAGTGGTAATTTGCAAGGCCACAAGGAAAAGAGCACCTATGGCTGGGTCTCTGGGAATACAGGGGGATACATTATGGAAACAGAGCAATGGGTGAGAGACAGATAGTCACCTCCTGTACAACAGTTAAGTTGACTTTTTGAATTTAGGGTTTAACATTTGGCATTAAGATTTAGGCTTGGGCTTGAAATTGGGCTCAGATTCTTAGTTATTATTTTTTGGTCTCTGGGTGTTGGACTTTGGACACAGGAAAATTACATAAGTAACAACTGAAACCCCAGAAACCAGACATAACTAAAGGTTAGTTAATCAGGTTGCAGCAAAGTTATTGCAAGTAGTTTAGGAGCTGGTAAGAACAGCAAAAGGGACTGGAGAGAGCAGCAGAGAGAGCAGCAGAATGGAGCACACGTGAGGATGCGGGGTGAGTTCTTATCAGTTTCATGCATATGTATTGAAAACTTAAAGAACCAAATACTTGTGTCTTTTCTGCAGTGAGCATTAAAATCACATGCAGCTTGGGCACGTCTCATTTCACTACACACTCACCAGAGTAGGACTAAACTCTGGTTCTCCTGCTCATCCTTTAACCAGGACAGATTTTCCCCAGCACCTATGCTGGCACCCAAGGAACTTTAAAGAGGAAAAGAGACTAAGTTGTGAAGTATCCCTTGAAGTCAGTTACGGAAACACTTGAATGAAGAATCACACCAGACCTAACAGCCAATGGACACAAGTACCCACAGACCTTTAGAAAAAATCCAAGAAACCCTCCAAGACCAGGAAAACCTAACTTGCTTCAGTAATGACAAGCCTTTGGGGAAGGAAAAGTGTAGCAATCAGAGTTCTTTATGCTTATTACATAAGGAGATAATGCAGCTGTGCCTGGCTCAGGATTCCACTGGGCAAAAGAGACAGGCTGTATTCCCACAGCAAAAGCAGCCCTCTTGTGGAAGGAGAAGCCCAAGGGAAAATAAATCAGATAAATCAGTGTTTATTGAAGTCTGCATTTGATACAGAAGCTGAAAAATACACTAAAGAGAAACTATGAGACGTGAAGTTCCTTTCTGCAGCTGAGCAGATCCAAGAGCTTGCCCCTGGGAGACGAGGGAGGTGCCATCTCCAGCTCATCCTAACCATGTGCTCACCTCGGGCTGTGTGTCTCGTGCTCATCAAGCTTCTGAGTGAGCCAACACAAATTTACAGGACTGGACCGAAGCGTGAACAAACCGAACCACTGAAGCATGTACACAAGCCATTATCTGAAACAACTTTGTTGCAAACTGCGGAGCTCCCCTTCATCCGGGTGCCCGGGACCCCCTTCATTCCAATCGCACATTAGCTGTTAGAAACGGAATTATTTTTGCAATTCCGCCTATCAAAGCCATTCAAACATGCCAAACAAAGGAGCGGTAATTGTGTGTGTCAAATAGAAGCGTAATTTTATTCAGAAAAACAGTAACAAGAAGCGGGGGGAGGGAGGGGAAATGCCAGCTCTTAAAAGCTCATGGAAAACTCGCCGTTCGCGAGGAGGGGGGAGGGAGGTGGCGCCGGGAGCAGGGGCGGGACTGTGATTTACATGCTGCTTTCCCGGGATGCAGCGGGGCTTCCAGCGGGGAGGGACAGATTTTTCCCCGTATTTAAGGCAGGGTCATTACAACCGGGGCTTTCCTTGCGGTGTCCGCATTAGAGACGCGAATATCGCGACAACATAGAACTAGGGGCGGCATTCCATAAGTAACCATATCTGGCATGGTATTTAATCCTCGGAGATATAAATACCTCTGAGGTTGGAGAGATTTACCGGCTGGTCCGAAGGTAGTGGGGTATCTCAATTGATTGTTCACAGTCAGTTACAGATTGATCTCCTCGTTCTCTCTTTCCCCCCTTCCCACTACTGCACTTGACTAGTCTTTTGCACCCTAAGCAGACCCTCCCACAGCAGTCGCTACCAGTCTCTCAGTTTGTTACTGAAACGGAAAGCAGACAAAAAAAAAAAGTGAAAAATTAACTTTTAAAGGTAGAAGGCTTTACCCCAGTGTCCCTTATCTCAATATCCATGCCTCCAGCCAAATGCTTGAGGTTTCAGCTCTCCAGTCGCTGCCTGCAGCCACCAAAGCACCGAACATAACCTGCTAGTTTAGATTAGCTCGGCCACATGGCAATAGCACGGCAGGGTGCTCTGAGCAGAGGTGGCCCTGGGAGACAGAACTTGCTGCAAAAAGCGTGACTTGACTGCACTTTAGGGCTCCCAGCTGCACTGGGATGGCTGAGTGCAATGCTCAGTGGCTGGAATTGCTCCTGCCCCTCTGGAGAGCAGGTCCCAGAGAGCATGGACAGCAGCTCAGTCACAAAAGCTCCTTACATTTGCTGTGGCCACTGCCCTGCTTTTAGCCAGTACAGCACCTAAAACACCTGCTGGCCTTTGCACCCCTTTCCCCTTCCCTTTCCCCTTCCCTTTCCTTTTCCCTTTCCTTTTCCCTTTCCTTTTCCCTTTCCTTTTCCCTTTCCTTTTCCCTTTCCTTTTCCCTTTCCTTTTCTCTTTCCTTTTCTCTTTCCTTTTCCCTTTCCTTTTCCTTTTCCCTTTCCCCTTCCCCTTCCCTTTCCCCTTCTCTTTCCCCCTCCCTTTCCCCCTCCCTTTCCCCCTCCTTTTCCCTCTCCCTTTCCCCTTTCCCCCTCCCTTTCCCCCTCCCTTTCCCCCTCCCTTTCCCCTTCCCTTTCCCCTTCCCTTTCCCCTTCCCCATCCCCTTCCCTTTCCCCCTCGACCCTTCCCTGCTCTTCTCTTTTTTCCCAGGGTACCTCTTGCAATATCCCTGTGTAAGTACATGTAAAACTTAGTGAAGTCCACCCAGGAACTGAACTACACAGACACTCTTTTTTTTTTTCTCTGTAGGCTCCTCAGTGGTGCCTGATTTAATAGGAAATTTATGTAAATCACATATAAAATCACTTAAATTGCTTAAATCAGCAAGCTTTGTATTTTGAGGAAGAAGGGAGTGGGAGAAACAGAAAAGTTCTGGCAATAGTACATTATTTCAAAGAATATTAAACTGTGAATATTATTTAATTGTAGAAATTCCGAATTGATTTTTTTTCCATTGGACATTTTCTTTCATTTAATAAGATTTATTTAATAAACAGTGTTGACACCAGGGCAGTACACTCCAGATAGGGCTACACAAACATTTCTCCCTCTCTTTCCTGCTTCTTTCTGTCCCCAGTGAGGTACTTCCTTGACACCTGGTGTTACTGTGTCCTCTGAATGCCAGAGCAAAAAGTAGGAAACTGTAGTCACTGAAAGGGTTGACAAGGACTTGAACAAGCTGTCCACAGAAGAGGTAGAGTCCCCACCCAGAGGAATTTCCCACCTGGAGGTGTCACACTTAGGCACATGGACCCAGCCGTGCTGGGTTTGCATTTGGACTCCATGGCCTTAAAGGTCTTTTCAAATCTAATTCTATTCCATCCTGGTTCTATGATTCAGTGGGTCAAGTCTCTCTACCTACTGAGCCTGGACATTTGTGAAGAATCAGGTAGGAAAGGGAAATGCACAGTTGCAAAGGAGTAGCCTCATCCCATAGAGATTTAAATGTGACAGTGACAAGTAGTAGAACCAAGGCCTACAGGACTCTGTAATTCATGCACCCAGTGGAAATGCAAATCTCCTTAAAGGAATGCATTCCATCCTGCTTATTTACAAGAGACAGTTGGACAGGACAACCCAGGGCCAGCCAGGCCAACTCCCAGTGGCACATGAGACAGTCTCTGATTGAAGGAGATAAACTATTGCTTATTTTTATTGCTTGTTTTTTCAACCTTTTCCTCACAGGAAAGGAGCCAGGACCCTTCTAGGGAACCTTAAAAGATACTGCCCTTAAGAATGACAACATCCTGGGTACAGGGAGGGGCCAGGTGACAGTTTTGGTGCTGCCCTCAGCACTGAAGGGTGTCATTGCAGGGAAAGAGCAGAGAAAAAGTGTAGTCCAACACACCCATCCCTGCTCTCCTGACAGAGAGCCCTGGATACCTGGCTCATTCATCAAAGCATCAGGAACCCGGCTTTCAGAAATTTCAGTTAATACTGAATATAAACCAAACTCCAGCTCAGCCAGCACTGTTGAGGTTAGGTAGTTTTAGGACTCAAGATAGTGGGGTTCTTCAAACTCTGTAGGAGATATTCCTGAGAAGATGGTAAAGAGGCAGGGAAACTCTCTCATTGCTCAAAAAAGCCCTTCTCTCCCAGCCCAGTTTCAGCCTGTAGCTCACTGGATCCCTTTGTGCTAGTTGTAGTACCACAAGCCAAGGAGGCAGACAATGCCCAGCGGCAAGACTGGCTGCAGTGAATTACAGTTCCCTGCAAACAGCAGGCTTTGGGAGCACAGTGAGAAGAGCAGAGACACCTGCCCTTGCTGCTAAACCACAGGATAGGTTTTCTCCACTTTTTCGACTGGTTTGCCCCAAATTGTGCTTAGTGCTTCTTTTTCAATTATCTATCCAATAAAATTTTCTTTCCCTGACACAGTCTCTGGGTGTTGCTTTCTCTCCCTTCTCCTAGTGTCTTTTCCCTTTCCCCTCAAGCCCCTCCATAGGTGGAAACCTCCTGCTTTTAGGCATGAAACCCCAGGGCCATATCCATGGCATCTTCTCCTGCAGAAAATCCCACTGCAGCTGTGTGCCCACAGCACAGCAGATGCTGAGGGCAGAGTGGGCAGGTGGGACAGCTGGTTTTCCATAAGAATGATGCCCTCAGCCTGCAGCCAGCTCCTCTCTCTGCCTGGATGCCATCACTTCTGCTCTGCTCTGGTTTCTCAGTGTCAGGCAGGGCATCCTTGCTCATCAGAAGGCTGGCAAGGAGGCACAGGAAATGGGCAGGGGCATCCGAGCCAGAGGTAAGTCTTGCAGTAACAAGATCCAGTGGGTGAGAAGGGAAGGGAGTGAGGAAGACAGGAGTCTGAACAAGGCTGCTGGAGGTGCAAACATCCAGAACACCTGGAGCTGCCCAAGGGTCTCAGCCCTTATCTGCTGGAAAGCAGTGGCAAGACCAAGGGTTCCTTTGGGAGAAGCCCTGAAGAGCTCTCTGTTCTCATCCCCGGCAGAGATGGGGGAGAACCAGCTGTAAGAACTGGGATGCAGAGAGGTTGCCAAAGGTCCCAGTGCTTTGGAGCACCCACTGGTGTCCTACCAGACATGGGAAGGAATCGTCTTTGCAGTCCATCAGGCTGGGTGCACAGGGCCCTGCTCAGAAGCACCTGTATGGCTCCAGGCTGAGGCAAAACGGGGCTTGGGCATCTGTGGGGCATGGAGGCAGCAGGCCTTGCTCATGTCCTTGGGGCGCAGCTGATTGCCAGTGCTGGGGTCACAAAGGAATCTTCCCCGGGAAGATCAGCACTGCTGCTCCTTCTGCTGCTCCTCCTGCTCCTTCTGCTGCTGCTCCTGCCCCTCTCCAGCATGCAACGGAACACAAGGTGTGAAAGGAGCACAGAGAGCCAGAGGGAGACATTTGGAGCTACCTCACTAAGAACTCTTTGGGAAGCACTTTCCTGGAAAAGGAATCCCCTTGCCTCCCAAGGGTTTACCCAAATCTGTAGTTTTACTGGGGAACACCAACACGCACTTGAGAAACGGTGGCAAGGCTGAATTACTTGTGGTCCTTTGAGAACAGGCACTGCAGCTTTAGCATCTATTGCTCCAAATGTGTTTTCCAGGTTATGACTACTGGTCTTCAATGTGCCCAGCAAGATCTTTACCCACACACTGGTGTTGAAGTGGACCTTCAAGACAGGGACCTTTGCAGCCTGAACTGCCCTTGTCCCTCTGTGTCAGTGCACATGGCACAAGGGGCAAAAAAGGGCAGGAACAGGGCACTGCAACACAAGTCTTTCACTCCTTAATGCATTCAATCATAATCTTACCATCAGCTAATGCAGTTCAACATGTGTCTGTGGTACAGATTAAGTACCATGATCAGAAGGATGCAAATAATGTGGGCAATGATGCATATGTATCAAAATCATGTAGAACTGAAACTAAATTAAAGACTTTGTAAATCTTAAAAAGAAAGGGGGGACTGAAAGGAACAAGACCTAAAAGACCCCTGAGTTTGGAAGTATCTTGCTCTCCCTTACCTTGCAAAATTGCCTAACCCTTGTTACTAAGGGAACATAGCAAGAACTGCTAAATCGTTTTGTTCTACTTGCTGTACCTAAGCTTAAGCAACCATTAGAGAACCAATGTACCATGTACTAAAGATTACAAATTAGATAAAACTAGACAACTCAATAGGATAAGATGGTAGCAAGACAAGATTTTGAGCAAGAGTTTTGGCAAGGTCACTCATGAAAGAATGTTGAGAAGGTCAGACTGAGGAAGAGGATGGATTGAGGCTGGAAACCCAGAAAAGCACCCCAAGACATGCCAAGAATCAATGCCAAAAGAAGAATCTAGAAAGCTTCACTCCAAGCCAGGCCTATGTACAACCCAAGCAGGAATATGATAATCATATATGGTAATAAATTCATATGCATGGTAAGATGTTACAATTATGTACTTTAACTCTAAAAATTTGCCTGTTTTGGCATTAGTGCTTAGGAGTGAGTTTGTGCAGTGCAAACTGCCTCACTTCTACATCTACATGCAGAAATAAATACCTAACTGCTAAGAGATAAGCATTTCTCTTAGCAGTTATCTCCAAACGTTTTTTGGCTTCACCCCACTGCTCCCATCCACCCTGTCCACCCACAACCGGCCCTGGGAGCCCACGGGGCTGACGTGCCCAACGCAGGGCTACCACACCTCATGAGAGCCTGGATTTATTTGCCCCTGTCCTTTGCTCCTTGAAAGGGACCTAAGAACAACTGGTTCATTTTTTTTACCCTGAAGTTCTTCAGACACAAATAAACACTTCCATTCCTCTTCTTTAAAAATTTGTAGTTTTTCTATTTTATTTTCTAATTAAGAAGAGGCTGGCCAGAAACTCATGAGTTCTGAAAGAAAAAAGAGACCAAAAAAACCCTAGTTTTGTGAAATTTTCTAATACTGCTTTGCAAAGTGTTGCTTGCACGGCAGGGCCGCTAAACAGCATAAAGTGCTAGAGCCACTTTGTTCTAGGACAAATTGCTAATGTGTTTTTTTTCACAGCTATTCAATTGACCAGTAAAAGGAAGAGCAGGGAGATTTTTTTTTCTTTCAAGGAAAAAAAATGGGATGATTCTAGAAAGCTTGGAGAAAAAATTATTGAAACAGCAACAAATAGGTGAATACACTCAGGGTGAGTCCAGCATGGCAGACTAACTAGCAGAGGAAAGCTATGACTTTCTGTTGTGCAAAAATTACTGTGCCAGTGTAATAATGGATTAAAACTGGATTTACCAGGGATTTTCAGGCTTTTGAAATACCTCTCCCCAGAGTTTATTGTATGATGTAATCCTCAGGGGAAAACAAAATTCTCTGTGTGGTTTGAGGACCAGTGGAGACAGCAAATAGTCAAATGTGGCAGAGGGTTAACAATTGGTGGCCCAAATGTCACATTAAATTGAATTTTGTGAGAGAATATGGACCATTAGATCAGTAGAGTGGCACTGAGAGATAACACTGAGAGCTGTTCTTGACAAGAGACACTGAGAGGGGACCTCCCCCATGTCTGTCGGTGCCTGCAGGGAGGGGACATAGGATGGACCAGGCTCTGCTCAGGGGCCCAGCAATGGCACAAGAGAAACAGGCAGGAACTGATGGCCAGCAAGTTCCACCTGGACATGGGGAAGAACTTCTTTGCTGTGCAGTGACCAAGCACTGAACAGACACCACAGAGGGTGTGGAGTTTCATTCACTGAGGATATTCCAGAGCTGTCTGCACACAATCCTGTGCTATGTGCTCTGTGATGGCTCTTCCGGAGCAGCGAGGTGGGACCAGATGCCCCACTGTGGTCCCTTCCAGCCTGACCCATTCTGGGATCCATTTAACCAAAGTGCCCAGAGATATTGCAGTATTTGTCATGTGGTTGTATTTACCTGTTATTTAAATGAAATCTTTTTAGGTCACTGTGTTTATGACCAAATAAACCAGTCATTTTGCTGTGGCAGGTACCCTGGAATAGTTACCTAGTGGGGAAAGAGGTGTATTTAGATGGATGAAGGAACTGCCCAGTTACACTATGTCCTAGTTCAGCAGGTGGGACCAGTTTATCACTGTGTGGGTGTGACCAAAGCTGTGTATTCTCAACCCTCTATGTAATTTCCCATGAACTGTTCACAATGGATCATTTGCAGCAGCTGCCCAGGGCACATCTGACCCCTCAGAATGTAAGCTGGGTGTGAAAGAAGCCTGTGAGATAAGAGCTCTGATAACTCTCCTCCAGGGAGTTGTTGGCACCTCCACACCCAGTCTGAGGGGGTGTGTCTGCTAATGAGCCATCAATGATTCCAAAAATACCCCCTGACTCACAGAGTCAGATCACCCATTGTTGAACTCCCCGCCCTGGGGGAGGTACTAAGTGTTCCCACCTGAATTTGAGGGTATATAATCTTGGGGACTGGGGACCTCTGCTACCACTTGTGGGATCCAGAGGAGGAGCAGAACCTCGACAGGAGGAGACCACCACTCTTGACCACACTGTGACCTTCATCTGCACAAACAGGTTTTCCCCTTCCTTTTTCTTTGGACTCAGAGGAACCACATGGGGCTCAGTACAGGGGCCAGCAAACCCCATTGTGTTTGTGCCCCAGGGAGCTCAGTTATACTTCTGGGTTTCATGGGTTAAAACCAATTTCTCTTTGTGCCATTCCATCTATTGTAATATTTTTATTAAATTGTAACTCTGACTTACAATCTCTTTTGTGTTGGGTTCATTTCTCCTGGCAGTTTACCTTTTAAACCAGCACAGTTTCCTTCTTGTTAGTTGGTGGAGCCATCGCTACAATCTTGTTGATGACTTCTGTTGGGACCTGTGCCGTCCATTTTGCCACTTCACCCCCAGGAACTGAATCTCTGTGGCAGGTCCCTTGACCTTCCCCCTTTTGATGTCAAAACCAGCTCTAAGGAGAATTTGAATGATTTTTTCTTTTTCCACCTCTGGCAATAGTGCCCAGGTGTTGTGCTTCATAACTGTCCCACATGTAACTCACAGCTCCTCTATCTCGGGATTGGAGCAGCCAGGTAAGGATTTGTTGACCAAGCAGGTGACTGTATTCTTTCTGTACGTCCCGT
The DNA here is from genome assembly GCF_047495875.1 of Pithys albifrons albifrons. Classification (NCBI taxonomy): domain Eukaryota; kingdom Metazoa; phylum Chordata; class Aves; order Passeriformes; family Thamnophilidae; genus Pithys; species Pithys albifrons. The sequence continues at coordinate 436,727 of NW_027286059.1, read as the reverse complement.
GTGTCTGCTGGGGTCAGTCATTTGGATACACGGCTCTCCTGTCTAATTTCCTCTGGGTATTCACATCTACCCAGTGATTGTCTGGCTTCCCCTGCTGTAGTTCCTGCGCCTGCATCATCTGTCGAAGGACTTGGCCCTAGCCCCTCACCAGTTCCTGCTGTTGCTCCTTCTGTGTCTAGTTGGCCAGCTCCTGTAGACCTCTTTGAAAATGCCCTCTATTTCACTATGGGAGCAATAACAACTTCAGGTTGTATGGTCTGGGTACCCATCTCACTGAGAGTATCTTTAATGTCCTTCATTTCAGTTGGGTCCCTGTGTCTTCAACAATTTGGGTCCCTACTTTGACGCTGGTTATGAGAATAATGGGCACTTCACACATCAATATGATGATTTAGAAGTCCGTTTATTATGCCTAAAAGCTCAGCTTTTATGCTGTTTTCTTTCCTGTACACGCGCTTCGCAATATAATGATTGGTTGCATACACTGTTCATGCGCTGTTCACAAGCCTCAATCCACACTCGGATTGGTTTCTGCTATTTGCGTTACATTTGCATATATATCTCCTCATTTATTAACTACATTGTTTCTCTATATTTTTGTCTACTCACATATTTAACCATAGATCATTGTTTTCTCAACCATAAGTCATTGTTTTAGTCACGTATTCAACTACAGCTATTACCTTGTGTGACTTTTAATTTATGTGGTTAATAACTCATCTATTGATTTTTCCACCCAAAAGGTTCCCACACTACTTCCATCTCCATTTGGGTCTCTGCTGCTTCCATAACCTGGGTCTCTATAACCTGGGTTTTTTCCTCCATCTCTGTTTGGGTTCCTGCCTCTTCTCATGTTTGGGCCGTTGCCTCATCCTCAGTCTCAGTTCCTGTCTTCCCCATAACCTTTTGGGAGTATTGTTGGGATAGACCCAGAGCTCACAAAATAGAAACAATTTTATAAAAGGTGGATCGACGAGGATGTCAAGGTGGAGGAGTCTGGACCTGTTGACCTTACTGTTTTGGAGAAGAGTTATAAAGACTAAAATAATTTTACTTCTTATATTGACATGTTCCCAGTTTAATATTGTAATGTCACCAGGTCTCCCCATTATATTTTCCCTATAATAGTCCCTATCCAAGTTCTTCTTCCTACAAACCCTTAGGATTTTCCCACCAACCCTTCCCTGATTGGTCCCAGCTTGGTGCATTGCAGTAGTTTCCCATATTTGGTAATGTTCTGATCCCTCTTCCCCATTGGTCCTTTCCTTGTTCTGCCCCTTTCTTTGCGCTTGGACCAATGGGATGCTTCACCCCTCCCCTTTCTCCTCCCATGTTCTAGAAACCTCCCTCGATCCCTTTATAAGCTGGGCACCCTAATAAACTTTGCTTCTCTCGTGGACACCTGGCCTTGAGTGTGGTCCTTCCTTGGGGAGCTGTGCCAGGCTGGGTGTGGGAGGAGCCATTCCTTAGCTTCGAGAGGTGGCCTAAAAGGTGGCCACGGTGCCTCTCAGAGCAGAAGACCCATGCTCCAATTTCTGGAGCATTCACTATCCACCAACAGAGTATTGTATTGTGGCTTGGTATGCCCAGGCCAAACCCCAATAGAGGGCCAGCAGCTGATGTTTCTGATCAGGATACGCAAGGCATCCATCCCTCAAGCAATGAATCAATCTGTTAGGGTTGAGCACCTGTTCTGGGGTGAAATCCCAGGTAACAGGAGGTGTCAATCATCCTAGTAATGCACCTAGGCCAGTCCACATTCCCTGCCACCCAGGAATTGCCTTCTTTAAGGTAGGTCCAAATAAGGTTACCTTTGAAGTTTGGCTGGTTCTATGACGAGGAAACAGAAACAATATCACACTCACCAGGGTCCATAAGTTTACCACAGTATTAGATACCAGCAACATCATTAATAAATAGTTTGCAACTGGGTTAGCACGAAACACTGGTAGATCTGGTAATTGTGCTATGCCATCATTTAGATCAAAATCAAAGTCAAAATCAAGATCAAAATCAAAACCAAAATCAAACTAAGGTAAGGAAACGTAGCTGTACTCATTTTCCTCAGGTCTTGGCACAGGAAAGCTGTCTGAATTCAAAAAGAGTTTACAGAAAAGTTAACATGTGCATCCAGTGGGAAACCATATTGTTTATGTTTCAGAATGTACTCAAAACAATACAGATAAACCAGTGATGTTGACAGAAACAATCTCTGGGAACACAGCCAAGCTCCTGGAAAACTTGCCAAGGTCCTTGGATCCCCCATACGGGCCACTACCTTATCTACGTGTTAGGTTGAACTGGCAAAATGCCAACTGCTCAGTACAGAAAGTTAGAGCACAGCCCCCCCTCCCTTCTGCAAGGGAAAAGGAGGAAGGGGGAAAAAAGAAGGAAGACGGGGGGGAAAAACCCACCATAACCTGAAACAGCAAGAGACAATGAAAAACAGAATATAACACATATTTATACAACTGTGGAAAAAACAACCACCACTTTACTGAATCACTCACCCAAATAATACACATTCCAACCACCCAGACCCACAACAACACCCCCAAAAGCCTCTTCCGCAGGAAACCCCCAGCAGGAGAGGAGAAAAATTAACAAGAAAATGTTCACCTCCCTAGATAACACAGCAGGAAGGCCTAATCTCAGCAAAGGCAGAGCAGCAGGTCCTCACAGGTCCAAGACAAAAACCAAAAGGAGACAGAAGCTCCACCTCCCTTTTTTTATATACTTGCTGTGATGTCACATATGAAATATCTCTTTAGTTGCTTAAGTCAGTGTCCTAGTTGAGCAGGAGGGACCAGCTAACCCTGTGTGGGGGTGATCAAAGCTGTGTATTCTACCCCCTCTATTCATTCCCCAAGGTCAATGGGCCATTAGCAGCAGCCGCCCAGGGAGCCATTATCACCTTCACACCCAGCCTGAGGGGGGCGGAGCTGCCAATGGGCCATCAACAGCTCAACACCCCCTGGCTCCCAGAGTTAATCACCCATTGTGTGAGTCCCCGCCCAGGGGGAGGGACTGAGAGCTCCCTGAGGGTACATAAGTGGTGGGTAAGAAGACCTCGGGAACCTTCTCGTGGGATCCAGAGCAGCAGCAGGACCTCGACAGGAGGAGATCCCCGCTCTCGCCCAGACCACAGCCCTCGCCTGCACCAACAGGTTTTTCTTTTCCTTTTGCTCTGGACTTGGGGGAACCACAGGGGTCTCAGCACAAGGGCAAACAAACCCCCTGGGTTTGTGCCCCAGGACACTGGGTTATACTGCTGGGGTTTTGTGAGTTGAAAGCAATTTCCCTTGTGTGTCAGTGTTGTTATTGTAATATTGTTATTAAATTTTAGGTCTGACTTATAATCTCTCTCGTGGTAAGTTCATTTTCCCTGCTGGTTCACCTTTAAACGAGCACAGTCAGGTGATGCTTGTCCCCTCTAATCTATGTAAAACTGTCTGGGCCTACCAAAATGAAAGCCTAAACTACTACACACCTTTTTTGTCCACTTTTCCCCCCATTTCCCACCATCCCCCCTTCTTCACCCACCCTCACCCGACAGCTCCTCGCCCTGAGCTGAGGGCCTCCCATCACCACCAGTACTACCAGTATGGCTCCAGCTCTCCCCCCACGCCCCATCCCCAGTGCCAGACATTAAAATCAATATATATTGGTGACAAAGTGTTATCCTTAAATCACTCTTAGCCAGCATTTATCAAAGTTGTCTTAAGGTACTTTTGTGGGAACACCATGGGAAAAGTACTGGAACTTTAAGTTTTGATAAACTGACCCTGATCTTCCTCAGTGAACAAAGCCTGGGAGAGAGTGATGGGTGGTTGAGGTTGAACATATGAAATGCAGAACATACAGGCCACAGGGACATTTTGCAGAAACGTGAAGATAAAGAAAAGGCTAACAGAGACTCAGTATTTGTGTTGGAAAGTCCCTACAAGAGGAAAAGGATACTGAAAACACTAAAAATAGCTTAAAAAGAAAGAAATCAATAACCAATAGAGGACAGACTACTAATTAATGAAAGGGAATTATGTAATTAGAACCAATGAACATTAATTTATTTGTTTGCTAAAAATAGTATACACAGGAGAAAAGGTTTTGTTCCAGTGTCTGTGTGGAGGCTGGAATTTTATCAGTCATGGCCAGAATAAAAGAATGTCTGACTCTTTGGCACTGAAAAGGTGCTGTTTGAGGCTTTTACTGCCTCAATGGCTTCCAAGGATTTCAGTAATAATGGCAGAGTATGGGAGAGGTGGTGCTGGACATGGGGTCAGCTGTCAGCAATACAAATGTTTATTTAGTATTTCTATCTGCACAGGAACACGTGTGGTGGAACCAGACCCCAGTGTCTCCCCTTTGGAAGGACTGGAATGTTGATGGTTCATGGCTCCAACAATATCCAGTTGCAAAAGCAGCAGGTGCTTTCCTGCCCATGGGCAAAGGAACCACCCAGAGGCAGAGAATACCCACCCCTGGAGGGACAGGCTGGGCTTGGAGCCAGGGAAGGGAAGTAACACTTCTATGTTTTTATATCACTACAGAGAAGAACCAAAACTGCTCCAAACCTACTTTACATGGAAACAAAAGTGCTCTGAAGTCTACATATACATAAATATTGATAAAGTAAATCTAAACTGCCCCAAGGGGTGGATTAACAAGAACCTGGGTCACCCTCACTTTCAGGGGGTCAGGACAGGTGCCGGACATGGAGGAACCTTCCGACAGCTGCTCACAGAACCCACCGCTGGAGCAACCCCAGCTTCCAAAGTCTGGCCACACAAACCAATGCACGCCCAGCATGGATTGTTGGAGGAGGCCAGGGTGATCAAGAGTTCATCAAATGGCAAACATATTACAAGAGATGGGTCAACGAGGATGTGGAAGTCCAAGACCTCAGTGCCCTGAGCCCGGAGGCCCTGCAGTAGCTCGATAAAGACTTTGAAAGATTTAAAGCATATATTGATGCTTCCTCTGTTTAATAAATTGTATAGTAATATGGCTTCCCTAAGTATTTTCCCCTTAGTCACCCCCATCCAAGTTCTTCTTCCCACAAACCCTCAGGGCATTTTCCCACCACTCCTTCCCTGATTGGCCCGAGTTTGGTGCAGTGCACCATTTTCCATATATGGTTATGTTTTGATCCCCGTTTCCTATTGACTCTTTCCTTGTTCCTCCCCTCAATTTGCATATGGACCAATGGGATTCTTGGCTCCTCCCTTTCTCTTCTCCTTTCTCCTCCCATGTTCTGAAAATTTCCGCTGCTCCCTATATAAGACCGGGCATTACAATAAACTTTGCTTCTTGCCGTGGACTCCTGACTCGTGTGGCTGTCTTTCCTCAGGGACTAGCGCTGGTCGGAAGCGGGAGGAGCCTCCCTGCACTTCAAGGGGCTAGCATCTAAAAGAGCTGTCCAGAGCTATTATCACTCGCCCCTTGGAGCTGAGAGCTCCCTTCCACTGTATTAGTGGACCGACCATCTGCTGATAATAATTCATCTGGAACATGGGTCACCAGGTCTGTGCCCAGCATGGATCACTTGGAACGTGAGTCACCAGGTCTCTGCTAAACAGGCCTCATCAAGAATGTTGGTCATCAACTCTTTACCCAACTTGGGTCGCCAAGTCTGTGACCAACATGGGTCACTGTGGATCATCCAACGTGGGTCCTCCGATGAGTGATGGAGTTAAAACAGCGGATGAAGCTCTTCCTGCAGTCGGGGCACTTGTAGGTCTTCCTTTACTGGTGGGTCCGTTGGTGTGTGGTCAAGTTACAGCTCTGGGTGAAGCTCTTTCCACACTTCCCACATTTGTAAGGCTTCTCCCCAGTATGCATGCGGCGGTGGATGATAAGGGTGGAGTTTCGGTTGAAGCTTTTCCCGCAGTCGGTGCAGCAGAAGGGTCTCTCATCTGTGTGTGTGCTCTGATGCCTGATGAGAGTTGAGCTCCTCGGATAACTCTTCCCACACTCCTCACACTTGTAGGGTCGCTCTCCTGTGTGTGTCTGCTGATGTTTGAGGAGATCTGATCTGCTCTGAAACCTCTTCCCACACTCCGCACACTTGTAGGGTCTCTCCCTGTTGTGGATGTGCTGGTGGATGATGAGGGTCTCACTGCGATTGAAGCTCTTCCCACAGTCGGTGCAGCGGAAGGGCCTCTCCACAGTGTGTGTCCACTGATGTCTAAGGAGATGTGAGCTGGTCAGAAACCTCTTCCCACACTCAGAACACTCGTAGGGACGTTCCCCCGTGTGGATCATTTGATGGCGCATCAGCTCAGAGCTGACACTGAAGCCCTTTCCACATTCCCCACACTTGTAGGGCCATTCCCCAGTGTGGATTGTTTGGTGGCGGATCAGGGAGGAGCTCTGGGTGAAGCTCTTCCCACATTCCAAGCACTTGTAGCGCTTCTCCCTTGACTGAAGTCGCTGCTGCATCACTGGATCGGAGCACCTGCTCAAGCTACGGCCACCTTTGGGGCACTGGGTTGGTTTTATCTCCTCAGAGCACCCAGATCTAGTTTTAGAGCTTCTCCTCCTGGGGCATCTCCGTGGATTTTCCTCCCCAGTGACTTCCTGTGCCCTGGAGCTGTTCAAAACGGCCTCTGCCAGCAGATTCTGCCGGGGGGATTTGTCCTCCGTGCTCTCCGTGCTCAGCTCGGGGCCTGGGGCAGGAAGGAACAAGGACAGGCAGGGCATTTGCCTCCGGCCCACAGGGAAGGCCAAGGACATCCCCCCAAACCCGGCCCCGGCAGGACGGCGTCGGCAGCGGGGTTGTCCTGCAGCCGGGGCCATGCTGGGCTGGAAGATGCAGCACAAGAGAGGGGCAAAGGGGCACTGACTTCCTCCTCACCTGCCTGGGGGTCCCGGGGCATCTTCCTCTTCCTCGCAGCTTGTTCCTCCATCCCTCCAAGGTTTGAGAAGGAGAAATCCTGGTGTGGGGGAAAAATAAGTAGAATGCATTGGGCTGAGGGTTCCTTCTGTCCAAGTCCATTTCTAGAAGTTACCGGGCATCTTTTGTCCATGTAAAGCTTCAAAACATTGATATTCACTCACAAAAATCCTCCCAGACGTTCCTCCTCTCTGGCCTCTCCACTCTGGGGTTCTGAGGGTCCCCCCTGTCCGGGCTGCTGGGAGTCTCCTGTGTATTGGGGGTCCTCCCTCTTCAGGGTCCCAGACCTCTCCAAGCTACCAGGGCTTCAGGGAATCTAAAGGGTCCCCCTTCTCCCAACTTCCTATGTTCTGTGGTCCCCCTTCTTAATGATACTGAGGCTTTGAGGGTCCCAGGAGTACCTTCTGCCATGACTCTCTGCTTTGGGGTGTCAGGTTCCCTGGAGTTCCCTCTCTTTAAGCTCCTCACTTCGCTTTCCGGGGGGTCTCCAGGCTCCCATGAAAGGAGAAAGGCCTGAAGGACCCCTGAAAAGATCCCAGTTTTGTAAAATACTTTATTCTGCTTTGCAAAAGTGCTGCTTGCTTGGCAGAATTGCCTAAGCCATGTTCCTGAGGTGACTCAGCTTGAAATGCTGAATTGTGGTGTTTTGCTGGCTGTAGAGAACCGAAGCACCTTGTCCTGAGGAGCACAAATCAGATAAAACTGAGCACCTCAATAAGATAAGCTGGTGCCAAGCCAAGATTTTAAGCAAGAGTGATAAGCGAAAACGTTGCAAAAATAACTAAGAGAAGATTTTTATTCTAATAGCAGCAAAGGTATTTATTGACAACGTTGGAGGCAAAGCCAGTTCATACTGGGCAAAAACTTGCCTAACTTGTTTGTGCAAAATAAGCTTTTTTATAGTCTTAAGTCCATAGTTAACACCCCCTAATTTCCATATTAATGACTAAGTGGAATCTTGGGCAGAGCTTTCTTTTTGGCTTTGAATTCGGGTAGTGCTCTCCTGACTTCATCCCTTGGGGTGGCCTTGAAGCGTCTTCATCACTGCCGGACTTTTGCCTTATCTTTGTTCCATGACATGACCTGTAAAACTTGCAAAACCTTGGCTTCAACTCTACAAAATCTTGGCTCTTTACCATTTTATCCTATTGAAATGTCTGGCTTAGTTTAATGTATGACTTCTAACCACGGTACACTGGTCTCTATAACTACTAGACAATTGTACGTGAACAAGGTGGCTCCAGCACTTCATGGTCTTCAGTGGCCTTGCTGTGCAAACATTTTGCAGAGCAGAAGTAGAAATTTCATAAAACTAGGGGGTTTTGGTCTCTTTTCTCTTTCAGAGTCTTGGCAAGGCCACTTATGAAAGAAAGTTGAGAAGTTCAGACTGAGGAAGAGGGTAAGATGAGGCCAGGAAAAACACTCCAAGAATCGATGCCAAGAGAAGAATCCAGAAAGCTCCTCCTCCTAAAGGCACGCCCAGGTACCGCCCAAGCATGAATATGATAAGCACATATTGTAATAAATTAATGTGCATGAAAAAATCTTGTAATAATGTCCTGTAATTGTATAAATACACCTGTTCTGGCATTTTTGCTTGGAAGTGGGTTTTGTGCAGTGGAACAGCCTCACTTCCCTGTGCAGAAATAAAAACCTTTGCTGCTCATGGACAAAAGCCCCTCTTGGCACTTTATTTCTGAACCTTTTCAGCTTCACCCCTTTTAGGTTTGTGGACCCTCTGGCTGGGCACTTCCACCCCTCTGGGCTCAGCTCAGGAGCCTGGACATCTTGGAGGGGGGGAATGCACACAGGGATGGGGATCCCAAGGCATTTGGGGGCAGCAGGAGGCCTTGTGGGACCACCTTTCTCTGCCTGGGGTGGCTCTGGAATACCCTCGATTCCTCGGGGCTCTTCCTGCAGCCACAGAACTTGTAGGAACCCTCCTCTGGGTGGGTCCTCCATGTGTTCCAGGAGCTTTGGGCCCTCCTGGGACAGACTGGGGGCAACTGGCATCATCCTGACATCATACTGGCAGAGACTGGAAGTCACTGGAGTCATATGGGGAGTGTCTAGAACCATATGGGGGGTGACTGGCACCACAATGGGAGTGACTGGGAGTGGCTGGGTCTGTATTTGGGACTCTTGGGCAGGACTGAGACCATGGTGGGAGAGACTGGGATCATAGTGGGACTATACTAGGGGCAACTGAGTGTAACTGGGATCAAGCTGGGAGCACCAGGGAGCAACTGGAACCATGCAGGGGGAAACTGGCATCCTGCTGGGATCCCACTGGGAGCAGACAGGCCCATGCCAGGGTAACTGGGATCATAGTGGACTCATACTGGGAGTGACAAGGAGCGTGCTGGGGCAATTAGGACTCTATTTGGGGCAACCAGGAGATACTGGGAGCAAATGGCATCATGCTGGAGGTGACTGGGATTATACTGGGAGTGATTATGAGCATGCTCATGGCAACTGGGATATACTGGGAGTGAGTGGAAGCATAGTGCAATAGTTTAAGCCAGGCTCTTTCCTCGTAACCAGATGGAACTAGGGAGGGGCTTGTCTCGAGCTATTCCTCACCCATTCTTTCCCCTCCCACAGGATAACAGACAGGACACAAGCAGTTGGGCTCTCATCGGTTTCCGGGGAAGGGCAGACGTCTCCCTGCTCCTGCTCGGTCCCTTATCAGAGCCATGCAGAAGTTCAGGGAAAGGGCATGAGTGAGACCCCCCCGCGTGGGAGAAAGGGGCTGGTTCTTCTTCTAAGAGTGGGGGTGGGATTGTGTTGTACTGGTTTACTCAGTGGGGTTGTGGGGGTGTTATTTCGTACCCACTGTTTTTCTTTGTTCTGTCTTCCTGCCAACCCTGTTTTCCCCTTCCCTTTTTTCCCCCTCCCCTTTCCCTCTCCCTGTCATGAGTGCAAATTGTATTCATAGAATTATAGACATTTAGAGAATATACACATATACATTTATACACTGACTTAGCTCAGCTGCTTTCAAGGGGTTTTTTCCCTCCCCATTCCTTTTCCCTGCTTTGAGGAGTGTGGGGAGAAGTGGGGGGGGGGGCTCGAGCTTGTGGGGGGGCCAGGATGAAACCCAGACACACAGTGAGGGTAAAAAGGAGCAACTCGAAGCATGTGGGGGGCAACTGGGTTCATACTGGAATCATACTGGGAGTGACTGGATTAAGACTGGGAGTATCTGGGAGTGACTGGATTAATACTGGGAGTATCTGGGAGTGACTGGATTAATACTGGGAGTATCTGGGAGTGACTCGGATCGTACTGGCAATGACTGGGAAAAAAAAAGTGGGGGCACACTGGGAGAGAACAGCATCATACTGGGCTAATACTGGGAGCAAATGAAACCAGGTTGGAGGCAACTGGGATCATACTGGGATCACACTGGGAAGAGCTGGCCCTATGCTGGGGGAGACTGGGATCACAGTGAGGGTGACTGGGATCATACTTGGGGGGACACAGACCAGGCTGGGGTAACTGAGATATACTGGGAACAAGTGAGATCATGCTGGAGGTTACTGGGACCACATTGAGAGTGACTGGAAGGGGCTGTGAGAAACTGGAATAATGCTGGAGGTAATGGGGAACATGCTGGAAGGAACTGGGAGCAACTGGGAGTGACTGCGGGCCATGTACTAAGACCACAACTGGGGCAACTGGAATCATACTAGGAGCAACTGGGCCCATATTGGGGTCCATACTGGGAGTGTCTGTAACCATACCGGGGGTGAATGGAACCACACTAGGAGTGACTGGGACCAACTGGCAGTGACTGGGTCTAAACTGGGGCCATTGGGGAGTGACTGGGACCCTCCTGAGGGAAAATGGGATCACACTGGGAGTGACTGGCACTATACTGGGGCCAACTGAGGCCATGTTGTGGGTGAGTGAGATACAGTGGAAGTAGCAAAGCTCATACTGGAGGTGAGTGCACTCATACTGGCAATGGCTGGGCTCATACTGGGAGTGACTGGGCTCTGGGAAGCACAGAATGGCCATGAGGGGGAGGGCAACCCCCCTCCCACTGCTCTGGATTCCCAAAATCCTTGTTCCCAGTTCCCCCTCTGGCCCTGAACACCAGATCTGCTCTGGGATCCCTTTCCCTGGGGACACTTCCCTGCCCTCTCCCCACCTTCCTGCCTCTGGAAATTGGCACTTTGGAACCTCATCCCATTGTTTTCTCCTCTACCCTATTATTATTGGGATCCCCCTGCACCTCCTTTTCCAGGGCTCAGGGACCCCCCCTACCTGGCCAATCCCAATTTTCCAGCCCTCACACTCCCCTTTCTTTGACTCCAGGATCCTCCTGGCCCTCCTTTTCTGCCCATCCTGCCTCTCCCAGCCCCTGCATCCCCCTATTCTTTGGCCCCAGGGACCCTCGGGCCCATTCCCAGCCATCCCAGGTAACTTTACCCCCACACCCCCTTTTTTCACTCCAGGACTCCCCTTGTCGACCCATCCCACCTCTCCCAGACTCCACACTCCCTTTTCCTTTACCCTGGCACTCCCTGGACTCCCCTTTTCTGGGCACAGGGACCCCTTGCAACCCCCACCCACCTCTCTCTGCCTCCAGTCCTGCATTTCCCTGACTTTGGGACTCTCCTGTTCCCCGTTCCCAGGCACTGGGATGCCCCTGTACCCCCTTATCTTGCACCAATACCCCCCTGCACCCCCTTTCCTGACCATCCCACCTCTTCCACCCCCACCTCCCTCTTTTCTTTGACTCTGCAACCCCCGAAATCCCAATTCTGCACTTCCCAGACCCCTCCCTATTTTGAACACTGAGGAACCCCTTGAACCCCTTTTTCTGGCCACTCTGGGTCTCCCTACCCCATGACCCCCTTTTCCCGACATCAGGGACCCCTGGACTCCTCTTTCCTGGGCACAGGGTCCCCCTGGACCCCCCATCCCACTTTTCCAAGCCCCTAAAACCTCCTTTCCTTGCACTGTTTCAGCTGTCACTTTGAGATGCCAGTTTGGGGGGTCTGGGGGTGGCTGGGGGGAACTGGGGTGGTTTGGAGTTTCTAGTAGGGAGTTTAGGGGCATCCTGGAATGGTTTTCAGCCTTCAAAAAGAAAATTTAGTGGGGTCCTGGGGTGGTTTGGAAAGGTCTGGGAGGGGACTGGGAGGGAATGGGGTGGTTTGGGGGATCCTTGGCAGGTTTGGGGTGGTCTGAAAGGGGGATTGGAGCGAGATTCATGGAATTTGGGGAGGTCTGCGGGGAGGTTGGATGGACCCGGGGTAGTTTGCAGGTTCGGGACGAAAGTTTGGGGGGGTCTCTGCGGTGCTTTGGAGGTCTCTGAGAGGTTCTGTGGAGCCTCTGGGGCCTCTGGGGGAGTCTTGGGGTTCCGGGGGGGGTCTCTCGGGTTCTTTTAGGGGTTCTGACAGGTCCAGGAGGAGATTTGGGGCATCCTGGGGGAGTTTTGGGGGTCCCAGGTGGGGGTTTCGGGATCTCAGGGTTATTTTAGGGGGGGTATTGGGAGGGCCCTTCCGGCAGTCCCGGGGTAGGGGGAGGGGCTTACCGGCTTCTCCACCTTCACCGTCACGGCCCACACGGCCCGGGGATCCCGCAGTCTGTGGGGGGGTCAGGAGGAACCCCCAAAACCCGCCCCGAGTCCCCCCAGACTCGCCGCCCTCCCCTCTCCGCCCCATGCGGCGTTCCCACGTCCCGCCCTCCGCCTGCGCCGCTCCCATTGGCCGCCGCGCCCGCCCGTCACTGCTCGCAGCCAATCGGCGTTCAGAACTGCAGCGGTCGGGGCGGAGCCCGGAGCCCCGCGCCATGTTGAGGTTCCCGCGTACTACAACTCCCGTCATGCCTCGCTGCGCTGTCTGTGCCACGCCCCATCAACATCCGGGTCTCCGCCCGTCACTGCGCAGCCGCTGACGCCGGTTCCCTCCCGTCCCCGCCTACTGGCGGTTGCCATGGCAACGAGCGGGCGGAGCGAGGCGTGACGCTGAAAATGTCCAATAGGCGCTCAGGAGCCAGGAATGACAGAAACAGCAGCCAATGGGCGCGCGGCGTTTCCTCCAGCCCCGCCCCGCTGGCTCCGCCCATCGTTCCAGGGCCCGGGGCAGGGGCCGGTGAGTTCCGGGCAGGGTCAGACAGGCCGGGCAGGATCGGTCAGTCCCGCCGCGGTGCCCCGGGCGCTCCCCCCGCCGCAGCCCCCGCTCCGCCGCTGCCGGGCCGGGCCTGGCGCTGGGTCGGGCCCCGCGGGCTCCGCTGCTGCTGTCGAGGGCCGAGGGAGCTGCGAGCGGGGCCGGGCTCGGCGCTCCGAGGGGATGGGCAGGGAGGGGCTGCGGGGGGCACAGGGGAGGCCGGGGGGGTCCCTGGGAGCCCGCAGGGAGCAGCGAGTGCCCTGCGGAGCCGCCGAGATGCTGCCCGGGCTCTGCCAGCAGATGGATCCGGGCCGGCTGAGGAGGGAGATGCGGGACAGCTCGGGGGGGGCGGGGGCCCTGCCTGGGGGCGGCACCCACGAAAGCCGCTCTCCCTCCCTCTGCCAGCGGGCAGGGCAGGGAAAATCCAACGGAGGGCTCGGCACTTGGCGTAGGGAGCGGGAGAGATCCCTCCCCGAGCACCAGCGCGGGCAAATCAGACTCCCAGTGGGCGTGGGAATTCAATTGGTACTGCCGGAATGAGAGCAGGAGAAGGAGAACTAAACCCGACCAAGCCCTTCCCCCCACCCCTCCCTCCTTCCCAGTTCTCCTCCTCCCCCCTCAGCGGGGCAGGGAGCTGGGAATGGGGGGCCCAGCCAGTTGTTGGTGCTGCTGCTCAGGGAGAGGGGTTGGAGTCCTTGCCCTGCTCCCCGTGGGATCCCTGCCACGGGAGACTGTCCTGCCCGAGCCTCTCCAGCCATGGCTACAGTTCTTCCCAAAGTGCTGCCACGGGGTTCCCTTTTCCACGGCGTGCAGCCCTTCAGGCACCGGCTGCTCCAGCGTGGGCCCCCCCAGGGCCACAATTCCTGCCAGGGCCAAACCTGCTGTGGCGTGGGCTCCTCTCTGCAGGGCTCAGCAGGTCCCTGCCAGGCCCCTGCTCCATGCTGGGCCTCCCCCAGGGTCACAGCCTCCTCTGGCATCCCCTGCTGCATGTGGGCTCGTCCTTGGGCTGCAGGTGACTCTGTGCCCTGCCCTGCTCCTCCCTGTCCTGCAGGTGACTCTGTGCCCTGCCCTGCTCTTTCCTGCCCTGCAGGTGACTCTGTACCCTGCCCTGCTCCTCCCTGCCCTGCAGGTGACTCTGTGCCCTGCCCTGCTCTTTCCTGCCCTGCAGGTGACTCTGTGCCCTGCCCTGCTCCTCCCTGCCCTGCAGGTGACTCTGTGCCCTGCCCTGCTCCTCCCTGCCCTGCAGGTGACTCTGTGCCCTGCCCTGCTCCTCCCTGCCCTGCAGGTGACTCTGTGCCCTGCCCTGCTCTTTCCTGCCCTGCAGGTGACTCTGTGCCCTGCCCTGCTCCTCCCTGCCCTGCAGGTGACTCTGTGCCCTCCCCTGCTCCTCCCTGCCCTGCAGGTGACTCTGTGCCCTGCCCTGCTCCTCCCTGCCCTGCAGGTGACTCTGTGCCCTGCCCTGCTCCTCCCTGCCCTGCAGGTGACTCTGTGCCCTGCCCTGCTCCTCCCTGCCCTGCAGGTGACTCTGTGCCCTGCCCTGCTTCTCCCTGCTCTGCAGGTGACTCTGTGCCCTGCCCTGCTTCTCCCTGCCCTGCAGGTGACTCTGTGCCCTGCCCTGCTCCTCCCTGCCCTGCAGGTGACTGTGTGCCCTGCCCTGCTCTTCCCTGCCCTGCAGGTGACTCTGTGCCCTGCCCTGCTCCTCCCTGCCCTGCAGGTGACTCTGTGCCCTGCCCTGCTCCTCCCTGCCCTGCAGGTGACTCTGTGCCCTGCCCTGCTCTTCCCTGCCCTGCAGGTGACTCTGTGCCCTGCCCTGCTCCTCCCTGCCCTGCAGGTGACTCTGTGCCCTGCCCTGCTCTTCCCTGCCCTGCAGGTGACTCTGTGCCCTGCTCTGCTCCTCCCTGCCCTGCAGGTGACTCTGTGCCCTGCCCTGCTCCTCCCTGCCCTGCAGGTGACTCTGTGCCCTGCCCTGCTCTTTCCTGCCCTGCAGGTGACTCTGTGCCCTGCCCTGCTCCTCCCTGCCCTGCAGGTGACTCTGTGCCCTCCCCTGCTCCTCCCTGCCCTGCAGGTGACTCTGTGCCCTGCCCTGCTCCTCCCTGCCCTGCAGGTGACTCTGTGCCCTGCCCTGCTCCTCCCTGCCCTGCAGGTGACTCTGTGCCCTGCCCTGCTCTTCCCTGCCCTGCAGGTGACTCTGTGCCCTGCCCTGCTCCTCCCTGCCCTGCAGGTGACTCTGTGCCCTGCCCTGCTCTTCCCTGCCCTGCAGGTGACTCTGTGCCCTGCCCTGCTCTTCCCTGCCCTGCAGGTGACTCTGTGCCCTGCTCTGCTCCTCCCTGCCCTGCAGGTGACTCTGTGCCCTGCCCTGCTCCTCCCTGCCCTGCAGGTGACTCTGTGCCCTGCCCTGCTTCTCCCTGCTCTGCAGGTGACTCTGTGCCCTGCCCTGCAGGGGCTCAGCTGCTTCCCCAGGCCTTTCCCCACAGGCTGCAGGGGACCCTCTGCCGCGGTGCCTGCAGCACCTCCTGCCCCTCCTTCTGCACTGCCCGTGGGGTCTGCAGAGCTGTGCCCACCTTCTCCCTCCTCTCTTTGCCTGCAATGTTCATCTACCCCTTCTCCTCCTCCTTTCCATACGTTCTCCCCAGGGCCTCACTGCCATCTCTGCTGGGCTCGGCCTTGGCCAGTGGCAGGAAGCCCGGCCTGGAGCCGGCTGGCATCGGCTCCTCCAGACATGGGGAAGCTTCTGGCAGCTGCTCACAGAAGCCAGCCCTGGAGCCCCCCACTACCAAACCCTGCCCATGGGAACCACTACAGCCCCCAGACCCAAACTGGGGAAACTGGGAATGTTCCATGTCCTCAATTTTGGGAAAACTGGAAGTATCCTGTGCCCCCAGACTGAAAATGGGGAGATGGAAATGCTCTGTGTAACATTCCTTAATTTTAGGAAAACTGGGAGAATCTTGTGCTCCCAGACCCAGAGTCGAGAAATAGGGAATACCCCCCAGAGCCACTCCAGGCAGTAGAAGGTGGTCCCACAAGTCCTTCTGTCCCCAAATGCCTTGGGATCCATCGTCGGTGTCTGCATTCCCCCCTCCCAGAAGTCCAGATTCGTGAGATGAGCCCAGAGAGGTGGAGGTGCCCAGCCAGGTGAGCCACAAGCATAAAAGGGGTGCCTGGAGGGGTAGTACCCCTGGGACCCCCAGGAAAACAAAGTGGGGAGCTCAGAGAGGGAGGACCCCTGACCCTAAAGCAGAGAGTGTGGGCAGAAAGGATGCCTGAGACACTCAAAGCCCCAGTACTCCTAAGCAGGGGGACCCCAGAAAAAAGGACGATGGGAGAAGAGGACCCCTTGGATTCTCTGGAGCCCCAGTAGCCTGTAGAGGGTGGGGACCCTGGAGAGGGAGGACCCCCAATACACAGGAGACCCCCAGCAGCTCAGACAGGGGGGACCCCCAGAACCCCAAAGTGGAGAGGTGAGAGAGGAGGAACTTCTGTGAGGGGTTTTTGGGCTGAATCTTGGTGTTTTGAAGGTTTTTATGGACACAAGAAGCCCACTGAGTTCTAGAGATTGATTTAGGCAGGAGGAACACCCTGCCCAACAAACTCACACTTTGTTTTTCCCCAAAAAGTAGGATTTCTCTTGCCTAAAGCTTGTCAGGATGGAGGAGGAGGCTGCGAGGAAGAGGAAGATGCCCCGGGACCCCCAGGCAGGTGAGGAGGAAGTCAGTGCCCCTTTGCCCCTCTCTTGTGCTGCATCTTCCAGCCCAGCATGGCCCCGGCTGCAGGACAACCCCGCTGCCGACGCCGTCCTGCCGGGGCCGGGTTTGGGGGGATGTCCTTGGCCTTCCCTGTGGGCTGGAGGCAAATGCCCTGCCTGTCCTTGTTCCTTCCTGCCCCAGGCCCTGAGCTGAGCACGGAGAGCACGGAGAACCTGCTGGCAGAGGCTGTTTTGAACGGCTCCACAGCACAGGAAGTCACTGGGGAGGAAAATCCTCGGAGATCTGCCAGGAGAAGAGGCTCCAAACCCAGCCCAGGGTGCTCTGAGATGGAACAACCCTGCCTGTCCTGGGAAGGCAGCCAAAGCTTGAGCCAGAGCTTCAACATGGTGGTGCAGCAGAAACTTCGCACCAAGCAGAAGTGCTACAAGTGCTTGGAATGTGGGAAGAGCTTCCGCAAGAGCTCCCACCTGATCAGCCACAAAATGATCCACACCGGGGAACGTCCCTATGAGTGTTCCGAGTGTGAGAAGAAGTTTCGGACCAGCTCCCATCTGATCAGGCATCAGCAGATTCACACGGGGGAGAGGCCCTTCCGCTGCACCGACTGTGGGATGAGCTTCAACCGGAGGTCCCACCTCATCAGCCACCAGCTCATCCACACCAGGGAACGGCCCTACACATGTAGGGAATGTGGGAAGAGCTTCAGATGCAGCTCCACCCTCATCACCCACCGGCGCATCCACACTGGGGAGAGGCCATACACATGTGGGGAGTGTGGGAAGAGCTTCACTAACAGCTCCACCCGGAACCGCCACCAGATGATCCACACTGGGGAACGTCCCTGTGAGTGTTTCAAATGTGGGAAGAGGTTTCAGACCAGCTCAGCTCTCCTCATGCATCAGGGGACGCACACAGGGGAGAGGCCCTTCTGCTGCACCGCCTGCGGGAAGAGATTCAACTCCAGGTCCAGCCTCAGCAGGCACCGGATCATCCACACTGGGCAGAGGCCGTACAGGTGTGACGAGTGTGGGAAGAGCTTCAACCAGAGTGCTGCCTTGACTAAACACCAACGGACCCACCGGTAACAGAAGCCCTACGAGTGCCCCGACTGCAGAAAGAGCTTTGTCTGCTGCTCCTACTCCATCACCCATTGGAAGACCTACGTTGGGAACAGACCTGGTGGCCCACATTCCCAGTAATTCATATTGGGAAGACGCCACGGGTCGTCTCCTCATCTTCCTGATTCCCTCTGAGCACCTGTGTGAACGCAGAAGGAGTAACATCCATCAGGACACAGATCAACATTGGAAATTCATTGGGAAAAGCAGATTTTTTACTTTAGACCCATAAAAATTCTCACCTGCAAGATTTTGGAGACAATGGGGCGTAAATTCCCCTAGAAAGGCTCTTCCACTGATACAACCCAACCCCACAGATACTCACAGAAAAATGACAAGTAAATTCTTTTATTTTGACATTAGTTTTTTTATTTATCCATCATCACCCATTCAAATCAATCTAAATTTGGAGTTTAAATAAAGAATTTGAATAAAGACATGTAAACCCCTGTTTCAGGAATTAAAACTGTTGACATACAGGTCTGTATTTTTGCCCAGGCCACCTGTGAAAAGATTTTTCCTTTTCCTGCCAAGTTCTAGGGAACAAAAGCTAATAAAGTGAAAGCTTCGTCCTTGAAGACAGACTTTGCATAAACTAAAGTTACTCGAGTCTCTCCTATTGGTTGACAGCCTTTGGAGGAGAGCTGAGATGGGGAGAGCAAGGAGGAAAAGTGAGAGAGCAGCAGGGTCTGCGACCTCTTCCTGGGGGGGTGGTGGACACACCTCCCTAGGTAGACATCTCCAGCAGGCTCAATGAAAGGTGAGAGGGCTCGTGCTCTTGGGGGTTGGTGTTTTTTTCCCCCAAAAGGCAACAGGGACACTCCTGTCTTCCAAGGCCTAGAAGATGTAGCCTCTGCCTTGGGGGAGTGTCCTGTGTTGGTAAGACAACCTTATGTGCGTCACTCTTTGGTGACTTGGTGCTTACATGTTTGGGCGTAGTGTTTTAGTCTCCCTCCTTCTCTCTACCATCTCTTTGGGTTCCCACTATTTGGTCACTCCTATTAATAAAGATGCTGTTTTCTGAGCTCTCTATGGTGCTCAGCCTCACTTTTCCAGCAACAGTAGAACCCATCCTGTTACATAATTGGCCATGAGGACGCTTTTGCTGGCTGTGGTGCTCACTGGTGGCTGGTGAAGGGGTGTCTTTCCCCCTCTGGCTGTGGCAGTGCCGGCAGCATGGCTTGGTGGGGCTGAGGTGTGCCTTTCTCTCTGTTTCTAGTAGCGCTGACTCTGCCTCCCCGTCCCCACCTCCTCCTCTGGCTGTGGCAGCTCCAGTGGCACGGCTGCAGGGGGGTGTCATTAGCAGGCCCCCGTGTCCCCCTGTTTGGGGCAGTTCTTTGTTTTTGTGAGTGCCCAGGGGGCAGGGACTCATGGTCCCCCATCGGGGGTGGTTCTTTGCTTTTGAATTCCTTGGGGGTGGTTTTTTGTTTTTGTGAGTGCCCAGGCGACGGGTGTTCACAGTCCCCCATCAGGGCAGTTCTTTGTTTCTCTGGCATTCATGGTGTGGGCACTCAGCTCCTGCTTGGGGGCTGCTGTTCTGGGTTGCTCGCAGCAAGGTACCTGCACTCTTCCCTTCCCGAGGGGAGTTGCTCACCAGCGGCTCCATCGGTGGCTGGAATCGCGCAGCCTCTTTGCTGGGGGGGAAGTAGCGAGTAGGGAGTAGGGACTGGTCGGAGACTGTGGTGGCCCGCAGGGCAGGGCCACGCAGCTCCTTGTAGTTGAGTGGGAGCTATCTAAGGGCTCTAACTCCCAACCCAGTCGGCCAGTGGGGCTCCCGTTTTTCTGACCCCAGCACTGTTGTCTGTAAGTGAGTCAAAAGTTGTGAGTTGAAGAATGTACTCTGGGATCACAACCCAGGAGAGCACAGGGGGATAGTGAGAAGGGGCAGATGAGCCTCAGACCCGTTAGAACAGCTCTGTCAGGCTGCTGTGTTTGACAAGTTTCTGCTGCTGCTGGTGGTGCCTTGAGCCGAAGGCTGCCCCGCTCTGCCGGGCTGAAGCTGAGGCTTGTTGCATTCTGGTGTCAGGGTGGGCTGCATTAGTTTTCTCTTTCCCCTGCTGGCTGGTTACTCCCAGCTAGGGGGTGGAAAGAGAGTACCGTGGTAGCTTTTATTACTTTTGGAGATTCAGGCATCTGTCTGGGAGAGCTGAGCCCCTGCTCCACCTTGACAGCCTTTTTAAGCTGCCTGTGCAATCAAGCCAGGAGGGAGATGTTTGGCAGGGGGCCAAACTGTGGCAAGGGCCTGTGTGAGTTTGCAGACATGTTCTCTTTGGACCTGCTTGTGTGTCCTGAATGGAAAGTACAGAGACCTACCCAAAGTGTGAAATGTGTAAGTATCATATAAAATAAAAGAAATTGTAGCAAAGTGGCCTAGTAATTGTTGGTATAGAAAGTAAGTGATACCCAGTTCCCCTCTGTAAGGCTGCAGATGCCTATTCTGGTCTGGTGAACCAGAGCCAAGAGACACTGCTTGATCTCATCTCTCCTCTGTTCTATTTCTTTCTTCACTTTGGTAATCTCCACCAGTTAGTTGTTTGGTTTTTTTCTTTCCCTCTCATCAGATTGGATGTCACTCAGGATCTTCTTTTTCTGAATAAACTCTGTCTTGTCAAACAGCTTTTGTGGTTGAGAACTCATTGTGTTCATATTAGACCTAAGTGTGACACCTGCACAAGCTTTTAACAACTTAATGTTATCCTGACTAACGAAGTAGATTGTTGTTTTTGTATAGCAGGTTCACTGCCCAAGTAGATCCCTGAACTTACTGCCCTAGAGCTGAAGAAGTCTCTGCCCCCAGCACAGCTGTAAAAGACAGAAACTGTTACAGACAAAGAAACAGACTGGACTTGCAAGATGTGTCACTGGCAAACAGGCTGAGAACAGCACACTGATAGAAGCATCTTCGTTAAGAGAGTAAACAAGTGACAGAACATGTCTCAGCAGCTGCAGCTGAGGTAATTGAGCCAAGAACCCCTAACAACTGATACACCAAGACAGAAAGTTTTAGAGAGTAATAAAAAAATGCCTAAAACAAAAATAAACAGGCCAAAAATTAAAAAAAAAGAAGAAAAGCATTAAGATTACTGCAGAGAAAGGAAAAAAAATCAAACTATTAAATGATCTATTATTGTGTTTGCAAATTGTATCTAGATTAGTCAATCATCCTATGCAGAGTCTCAGTTATGATAGTAAATATATCTCTGAACACTCAAAAAAAACCCCCTAACAAAATAAAAAGGGGGAAATAAAAAAGGGGAAAAAAGGGGGTGGGGGGAATGCAGAAAGCTCCTGTCATAATGGAGAACTATTGAAAAAAATTAAATGGCTCTAAATCAGTCTGTAAGTTCCAAAGACAGTATGTATATAAATACTAGACTCTAAATCTGAATCCCAATGGGAAAAAAGGGAAAAAAATTGTAACACTTTGACAGCCTTATCAGAGCTCATAAAATCATCTAAACTGGCAAGCAACTTCAAAGAATGTACAGCTAATCTACCTTAGGCAATACTGAGTTGATGTATGTGTCCTTTGCTTTCCATTATTCTTTACTTGATTGTAAAAATGCCTTTTTTTTTTTTTTAACAAGTCTGAGTAAGTCCCAGTTTTTCCTGTACAAGTAGTTCATAAAGAAGCCGGTCTGATTGCTGCAGCCTCTGGAAGAGATTCCTCTAGACCTGATTTCAGAGTCCACACAAAGTTTCACGTGATTATAAAGCCAAGCCTGTTTACCTTGAATTACTCTCTAAAGTATGTTCTGTCATCTCCAGTCATTGAATAGTTTGTGAGGTGCTGAGCCTCACAAAAGAGAAGTCCTGTGTTAAACAGCATGAAAGTGGCTGGTTTGCAGCACTGCACATGAAGGCCTGATGTTTATGGACCCTCCTATGAGCCCTGGCTCCCATCTCAGCTACAGTCTGTGAGGTAAATCAGTAACATCACAGAATAACTGCTCCGTCTAAGCCATTCTTGTTTAGCTGGTGCCCTGCCTATCAACTGCCTTAATTCAGTAAATTTCAATTATGTTCTCAATACATTCTTCATGCTCTGGTGTTTTGTAAATGTCTTCCAGCAAAATAGTTTTCAACCTCAAAAGTACAGCTAATGTGAAAATGCAAAAGCCGACAGCTGATTTAATAGTAACCAATTATTAAAGCATTAATATACAAATGTATAGTTTAGTGCTGATGAAGATGCTTTTATACCATGGAGGCAAGAGGTGCCTGCACTACCACTCCATGAGGTGACGAGGATGAACTGCAGTCAGAGACAGGTTGTGGCAGGATGACCAGACTCCGACTGGGCCAGGAATCCATACAGACAGTACGAGCTCTCTGTGAGAGCAATTGATAAGGCTGAGACATTGTTTGGTGTTGCATCAAACTCCAGACACACCCTGCCTTGAGTAAGTTCCTAATAAGCCCATACATTCATGACTGTCATTTGAACACTTGTTACGGTTCAGCTTGGTAAAATGTCAACTGCCCAATACAGAGTCAAAGGGTCCCCCTCCCAGGGAAAGGGAGTGAGGAAAAAAACCCCTTAGAAATGGAACTTTGAAATGGCAAGGATTTATATTTATACAGAAGAAAAGAAAAAAATTAAAACCAGAATATGATATAATACATATATTTATACATGTGAAAAGAAATAATAACACCCTCACTGAGTCACTTGAGTTATTAATAGAGATTCCAACAACCCAAACCCCAGAAAACCTCCCAGAAACTCTTCCCAAGAAACCTCCCAGAAACTCTTCCCAAGAAACCTCCCAGCAAGAGAAAAGAGAAATTAACAAGATGTTCACCTCCCTAGACAAACAACAGCGTGGATGGCAGCAAGGCCTAATCTCAGGAGTCAGAGCAGCACATCCTCACGGGGCTGAGGCAGAGACCGAAAGAGACAGAAACTCCTCCCCTGTCTCTCTTTATACCCCTTGACACTTCTTGATGATGTCAGATGATATGAAATACCTCTTTGGTTGCTTAAGTCAGGTGATGCTTGTCCCTTTTAATCTATTCTTTGAGGCCTGCTAAAACTGAGGCCTAAATAAGGCCTAAACTGAAACTAAAGCCAAAACTCCAACACCACTTAATACTATAAAAGCTGAACCATTCTTATACTGTAAAAATGTAAAAAAAAAAAAGACCCACAAAACCTGAAATTTGAAGTTCCACCACAAAAAAAGAAAATAATTTTGTGCTCTAGACCTTATGTTTTGCAGAAACTCCAAAGATTCATCAAGGCACCCAGACCTGTAAGGTTAGACACTTGTGTCCACCTATTCCAGCTTGAAGACTAAGTCAGTGTTAAGTGGTGAGATGCCAACCTCCTGCATGCTGACTGGAAGAAAAACAACAAACATCTGGAGTACTGTTGACTACCCAAGAGTAGCAAGACATACTTTGCTTCAGCAGAGCAACTTCAAGAGAGCGACAGCTGAAACCCTCTTTAATCCCTCCACTGAAGATGGACATGACTATTAAGATACTGTTGTTTGGACTGTTAGTTGTTACTTTTAATGAACCTTTTTTTGTGTTGCTTCAGAAGTAATGCTCCATCACAAAGCCATTAAAGTCAATCACCTGTATCATGGTCCAAACACAGACCAGGTGGGATGTGTGGGGAACTAAAACTGTTGACATTTTGGTCTGTGTTTTTGCCAATGCTACCTGTGAAAAGATTTATCCTTTCCCTGCCAATTTCTAGGGAATGAAAGCTGATTGAGTGAAAGCTTCGTCCTTGAAGACAGACTTTGCATAAACTAAAGTTACTTGAGTCTCTCCTATTGGTTGACAGCCTTTGGAGCACAACGACCATGAAACGATAGAGTTTTCAATACTCAGAGCTGCAAGGACAGCCATCATTAAAACCTCTACACTGGACTTCTGGAGGGCAGATTTTGGCCTATTCAAAAGACTAATTCAGAGAATACCCTGGGAAACAACCCTTAAAGGCAAGAGGGTCCAGGAGGGATGGACATGTTTTAAGAAGGAAATTTTGAGTGCACAGGAACAGGCTGTCCCAGTGTGCCGAAAGGCCAGCCGGAGGGGAAGACGGCCAGCTTGGTTAAATAGGGAGATTCTGAAGGAAATCAGGGATAAAAAGAAAGTTTACAGACTGTGGAAAAAAAGGGCTGGCTACTTATGAAGAATTTACAGGTAGAGCTGGGTCATGCAGGAAAAAAATTAGGGCAAGAAAAGTGCAATTTGAAGTTAATTTGCTAATTCAATTAGGGATAAGAAAAATTCCTTCTATAAATACATTAATAACAAAAGGAGGGGCAAGGAAAACCTCCATTCTCTGTTGGACTTGAAGGGAAATATAGTTAAGGAAGATGAGGAGAAGGCTGAGGTACTTAACACCTACTTTGCCTCAGTTTTCACCAGTAAGACAGGTGGCCCTCAAGACCACTGGCGTCTGGAGCTGGTAGACAGGGAGAGGGAGCTGAATACCCCTCCTGTATTCCAGGAGGATACAGTTACTGACTTACTGAGCCAGCTGGATCCTCACAAGTCTATGGGACCAGATGGGATCCATCCCAGGGTGATGAAGGAGCTGGCAGAAGAGCTTGCCAAGCCACTCTCCATCATCTTCCAACAGTCCTGGCTCTCTGGGGAGGTCTCAGATGATTGGAAGTTGTCGAATGTCACCCCAATCCACACAAAGGGCTGCAAGCAGGACCCTGGCAACTACAGGCCTGTCAGCCTGACCTCCGTGCCTGGCAGGGTTATGGAGCAGGTCATCCTGAGTGCAATCACACAGCACCTTCAGGGTGGACAAGGGATTAGACCCAGCCAGCTTGGGTTTAGGAGGGGCAGGTCCTGTCTGACCAACCTGATCTCTTTCTACGATCAGGTGACCCACCTGGTGGATGAGGGAAAGGCTGTGGATGTGTCTGTCTGGACTTCAGCAAGGCCTTTGACACTGTCTCCCATAATATACTCCTGGAAAAGCTGGTAGCCCATGGCCTGGACAAGTGTCCCCTCTCCTGGATTAGGAGCTGGCTGGAGGGTCGGGCCCAGAGAGTGCTGGTGAATGGAGCTGTGTCCAGCTGGCGGTCGGTTACCAGTGGTGTTCCCCAAGGGTCTGTGTTGGGTCCAGTCCTGTTTAACATCTTTAGTGATGATTTAGATGAGGGGATTGAGTCCATCATCAGCAAATTTGCTGATGACACCAAGTTGGGAGGGAGTGTCGACCTGCTGGAAGGCAGGAGGGCTCTGCAGAGGGATCTGGAGAGACTGGAGAGATGGGCTGATTGCAATGGGATGGAGTTCAACAAGGCCAAGTGCAGGTCCTGCCCTTTGGCCACCCCAACCCCCTGCAGCGCTCCAGGCTGGGCACAGAGTGGCTGGAGAGCAGCCAGGCAGAGGGACCTGGGGGGACTGAGGAACAGGAAGCTCAACATAAGCCACCAGTGTGCCCAGGTGGCCAAGAAGGCCAATGGGATCCTGGCCTGGATCCAAACTAGTGTGGCCAGCAGGCCCAGGGCAGTGACCCTTCCCCTGGACTCTGCCTTGGGGAGGCCACACCTTGAGTGTTGTATTCAGTTCTGGGCCCCTCAGTTGAGGAAAGAGATTGAGGGGCTGGAGCGGGGCCAGAGAAGAGCAACGAGGCTGGAGAAGGGACTGGAGCACAAGTGCTGTGGGGAGAGGCTGAGGGAGCTGGGGGTGTTTAGCCTGGAGAAGAGGAGGCTCAGAGGTGACCTCAGCACTGTCTAGAACTCCCTGAAGGGAAGTTCTGGCCAGGTGGGGGTTGGTCTCTTCTCCCAGGCACTCAGCAATAGGACAAGGGGGCACGATGGGCTCAAGCTCTGCCAGGGGAAATTGAAGTTGGAGATCAGAAAAAAATTCTTTCCAGAGAGAGTGCTCAGGCATTGGAATGGGCTGCCCAGAGAGGGGGTGGATTCCCCATCCCTGGAGGTTTTTAAACACAAATTGGCCATGGCACTGAGTGCCATGATCTGGTAAAGGGACTGGAGTTGAACCAAGGGTTGGACTTGATGATCTCGGAGATTTTTTCCAACCCAATCAATTCTATGATTCTGTGATTCTATGATTCTATGAGTGGGGGAAAGCAAGGAGGGAGACTGAGAGAGCAGCAGGGTCTGCGACCTCTTCCTGGAGGGTGGTGGCCTCAGCTCCCCAAGCAGACGTCTCCGGCAGGCTCAATAAAAGGTGAGAGGGCACGTGCTCTGGGGGTTGGTGGTTCTTTCCCCAAAAAGACAACAGGGACACTGCTGTCTGCCAGTGCTTAGAAGATGTAGCCCCTACTTTGGGGGAGTGTTCTGAGTTGGTAAGACAACCTTACATGAGTAACTCTTTGGTGACTCGGTGCTTACATGTTTGGGCTTATTGCTTTAGTCTCCCTCCTTCTCTCTTCCTTCTCTGTGGGTTCCTGTGGGAATTGATTTACCATATCTTCAATGGAGAAAGTCCTGTCAGAAATGGATTTGTGAAGAAGATGAACAAGCCAGGATAATGTTTTAACAACTGATGTTTTTAATGTTGTTTAAATGTACAAAATGATTGTTAAAATATCTTTTTGCAAAGTCACTGCTTCTCCATCCCAGAATACCTTGAGGCACCCTGTTATCTCAGGGGTCTGGAGGAAGGTGGCAACATGCATGTTACCTGACCCCTTTCCTATTGTATGTTAATTCCCTTATTCCCATTCGTCCAGGGCCAAACCCCCTCTTGTTTCCTATTGGTGGGTTTTGGATAAACCCCTGACCAGCTCTCTCTCTCCTCCCTCCCTCCTCCCTCTCCCTGGTGGTCGCTGTGTGTCCTCAGGCTCTTGGAGACCACGTGGTCAGGGGAAATGGGGGAGCACATTTTCTCCTAGGAAATGGAATAAACTCCAGGACCAGGAGAACCCATCATACCTTTGCAGATTGCATTCCCACAGCAGCCAGCCACCACAGACGCAGAAGGTACCCTGCAGAAACAAGTTCCTGCTATTCGGTCACTCCTGTTAATAAAAATACTGTTTTTCTAAACTCTTTCCAGTGCTCAGCCTCACTTTTCCAGCAACTGTAGAACCCACCCTGCTAGAGTGGGACACGTTTGGAGTGATGGAGTTCGTCTTCCCAAGTCACCATTCCGTGGGATTGGGCCCTGCTGCCCTGGAGGTGCTGAACACCTGCCCAGCCATGGAAAACAGGGAAGGAATTCCTTGTTTTGTTTTGCTTGTGTGTGCAGGTTTTCCTTGTCCTTGTTAAACTGTCTTTATCTCAACCCACAATTTTTCCAGCTTTTCCCTCCCAGTTCTCTCCCTGATCCTGCTGGTGAGGGAGTGAGGAGTGGCTGTGAAGGGCTTGGGGGCTGGATGGGGTGAAACCACATGAACATTTGTTGGTGTCCAGTGTGGGTCTGTGTATTAGAGTGTAATAAAGTATTATTATTTTGGTCTGTGCCTGGCCTTGCTGCTTGCTAAGTTATAGAAAAAACATGAAAGTAAAGAGAGTACTCTTAATTTAGATGATCAGTGGAGCATAGAAGGGTGAGAAAGTAGTTATGACATGCTGGGAAACCAGGCAAAGTAGTGTACAAAGTAAATATATAACACTAGATTTTCACTATTATCAAGGTTCTCTGTTCCTCTCTGACTTGGCTGCGCCTCAAGATAGATACAAATACCCTGGGAACACAGTGGTGAAGGTCTTACAGTGGGGTGAGGAAGCCGATGGTGGGAGGAACAATAGGTGGGCAGGGGTCGTACGACCACTACCCAACAGGCGACATGTTCAGACTGTTGCCACTTATGCAATGAACAGGCGGTGTTTGGCTGCCTCCCAGGCATCACCTTACACTGTGTCCTGGCCCTCTGCAGTGTGATGGATGGCTGATAAACAGGGACACAGGAGTGGGGGAGCTGAGCCACACCCACCCTTGCACCCAGCCCGTGTTGGCGCCGCGGGGACGCCGCTGAGCATGGATGGCATCCCGCTGCTGCCGGGGCTGGCAGTGCTGGCCTGTCTGCTCGAGGGAGCATCGGGGATAGGGAGCAACTGCTGCAGCATCAACTACTTTGTATCCTTTTGTATCCTTTTATTGAGTTTTAAAGGATTTTATATTTTTAAATACTTTTTTAAAAGTATTTTATATTTTTATTCTCTTTTGTAGTAAGTATTTTACCCTTTTTAGTCTCTTTTGCTAGTTGTTATTACAATAAATGCTGTTTGTGGTATTTTATGACTGTGATTATCTTAATTCCAGACATATCTCCAAAATGAACTGATACAAACTCCTGTCTGTTGAAACTCTTCCTAAAGAGGGATAAAGTCCACTTTAGGAATTTTCAACAAAAGCACTAATAAGCTGTACTAGTGAGGGATAGAATGAGCTTTTAGAGCTGCAAGGGCAACAGCTCCAGGTTGTGTTATAGTTTGAGCTGGCAAAATGCCAACTGCCTGGTACCCAGTCACAAAGTCCACTCCCAGAGCAGGAGAGTGAGGGAAAACAGCAGAAACGAGGCTTTAAACACAGTGAGGTTTTTATATTTATACAGAGAAAAGGAGAGCTTAACACAGAATATGAAATAGCACATAGTGACAGAAAACAACAACAGGCTCACCGAGGTCGCCCCAGCTAACAGGTGAAACTCCAAACCAACCAAACCCCCTCCCCACAGGAAACCTCCCAGCAAGAGGGAAAGAGGAATTAACAGGAATGTGCTCACGTCCCCGGCTAAACAGACGTGCCGACCGGCAGGAGGGCCTGATATCAGCAGTCAGGGAGCGGGAACCGTCCTGGTCAGAAGCATGGACCGAAGAAGAGAGACTCCTCCCCCCTTGCTTGTTATACTCCCCGACACCTCCTGATGATGTCAGATGATATGAAATACCTCTATGGCTGCTTAAGTCAGATGATACCTGTCCCCTCTAATCTGTGTCACAACCTTTGAGGCCTGCTAAAAACTGAGGCCTAAATGGGGACCTGTGCTGACTAAAGCCAAAACTACTACCGGTGGGAACACACAGAGCTCCAGGTGGGAACACGCAGCTGCTCTGGGCTGCAGGAGCTGGGGGAGCTCCCATGGCAGGTTCGCAGCCAGAGAGGGGCAGAGCCGGGAGCAGCATCACCTTTTACTCTTCCCATTCCCGAGCAGTTCCCGTGGGACCGTCCCCTGCTCCACTCACCCCTGCCCCGTCCGTGATTGGCCCCAGCCCGGTCCCATTATTGCTGTCTGTGCCCTCATGGTGGTTTGGGGGATTACAGGAGACCCCAAACTAAAACCTGGGACACCTCCACCTCTGGGGTCCCCATCCCTGTTCCCATTCCCATTTCTGGTGTTTCCATCCCAGTCCCATTGTCTCCTGGTGCTCCCATTCCAATTCCTGCCATTCCCATTCCCATTCCTGCTGTTCACAACCTGCTGCCAATGGCCACAATCCCATTTCTGGTGTCCCAATCCCTGTCCCCATTCCCATTCCTGGGGTATCTATCCCAATTCTGGTGCCCCACTCCCAGTTCCTGGTGTCTCCAACCTGCTGCCAGTGTCCCCATCCCTGTCCCCATTGTGTCCCTGTTCCAATCCCTGGTGTTCCCATCCCATTCCTCGTGTCCCCACTCCCAGGTTCTGGTGTCCCCAAACTGCTTCCTGGGTCCCCATTCCTGTCCCCATGTCCCTATTCCCATTCTTCATGTCCCCATTGCCATTCCTGGTTCCTAAAGAGGAACTGCTGGATGCCAGAGGAGGGGATAAGAATTTATTGCCGAGGCAGGAGATTTAATTAAAACATTGGGAATAATTGTGGTTCTTGGTTTACAGACATGAAAAAGCAGGAAGTTGATCCATTGGGAAGAGGCACGGGGGTGCCAGGGTGGGTGAGAGCGGCGCGATGAGCTCTGCCAGCAGCTCCTGGCCTTCCTCAGGAAGAGGGAAGGGGCTGGATCCAGCTCCATGGATTGCTCAGGTGGTGATTCCTGCTGCGATGAGAGTGGGGGACAGAGTCACCATGTCCCTGTCCCCATTCCATGGGATATATCCGCCTGTGGAGCTCACGGAGAGCAGTAGCTCCTCTGAAATCCATCATCATCTTGCTCCATCCATCCCACACAATCCCACTGTGGAATACCACCTCTATCCCCCTCCAGCCAGCCAGCCTGATCCTGCTCCATAATCCAGCCCTGATCCCACTCCAGAATTCCTTCTGATCTCACTCTGGAACCCTGCCCTGATCTGGAATCCCATCCCAATCCTGCTACATCCACTATGCTCTGATTCCCCTTGGAATTCCACCTGGATCCCACTCTCTACCTGCAGGGGAGCCATCAGTTCAAGCATCTGCTCCTGTGGAAAACAGAAGATCCATGAGATTCTGGCCTGGATCACACACCTGGATCCATCCTGGGATCCATCAAGGAGAGTACCTGGATCTGGATGCAGACACACTGCTGGTACTCACTGATAGGCGTTGTGTTGTATCCATTCCTCTCCCTGTTCCCTATGGAAATAAAGCGGGATCAGCAGCTGTAGCACAGGATCCCTGGAATGCTGTCAAGTGGATCTGTGCCCCTTCCCCACCCTCATCCCATGAGTTACCAGATTGGAGTTTCCAGACAGCGAATCCCATGAGGCTGATGATGATGATGGCAGCGATGACGGACAGGGCGACCACCACTGGGGTGGAATTCCAGTTGGATTCTGGCTCTGGGAGGGGTGGGAGTGTGAGGAGGGGGAGGGGAACCCCCATCTCACTACTACACATTCCCAAATTCCCAGTTCCCAAATTCCCAGTTCCCACATTCCACATTCCCAGCCTCACCCCAGGCGAAGATCCCGGGCTCCGGCATCCCGGCGTGCTCCACCCGGCACCGGTACTGCTCCCGCTCCCCCGGCAGCGCCTCGATCCTGGCCCGGCTGTGGAAGGTGCCGTCGCTGTTGGGAACGACCCCGCCCCACTCCATCTCCTGATCCCGGATTTCATCCCCCTTCATCCAGCTGATCCCAATGATACCGGGGTAGAATCCGTAAGCGTGGCAGGACAACATCAGGATCTCGTGTTCCTCTTTGCCAGACACATGGACATCAGGGGGCTCTGGAATGGGATAATGGTGACATCCAACCATGGAATTTCCACGAGCATGGGGAGATGATGTGATCTGGAATTCCCAAGGCAAGGGAATGGGGCTGAGATCCATCCATGGAATTCCCATGCAAATTACCACATTCCTAAGTCCTCCATTCCCAAATCCCACATTTCAATGGGAATTCCATTCCCACCTTTGCGCTCCAGCGCCTCCTGCCCGTATCTGATGTATATCTGGAGCCATTCTGGACAGGTGAGCCCCAGGTATTTTGTCCACTGCTCCACCTCGATCTCTTCGTATTCCCCTTTCCTCTTGGTGACCTGGGAAGCGATGTTGGCTGGCACGAAGCTCTTGGATCCCAGCTCGGAGGAGAGGAAATCCCGCCCGTCGTAGCCGTACCGGTCCGATCCCTGGACAGTCCCATCGGACAGGAGGTCACAGCCAGAAACCCACTGCAGTGTGTGGAGACCTGGGGGGCAAACAGACCCACAGAGACCCCTGGAATTGTGTCCCAGCCCCACAGAGCCCCATCCAGACTGTGATGGAGACCCCCAGAGCCTCATCCCAGCCCCTTGGATACCCATGGATTTCCACCTAGCCCCACAGATCACTCCCAGCCCCACAAATGCCCCACAAGTCCCAACCCAGCCCCACAGATCCCATTCCAGACTCACAGATGCCCCCTAGACCCACAAATCCCAGACCAGCCCCACAGATCGCTCCTAGTCCCAGAGATCCCAGCCCAGCCCCACAGATTCCCCCCAGCCCCTCAGGTCCCCCAGGCCCACAGATTCATCCCAGCTTCACAGGTTCCATCCCAGCCCCACAGATACACATCCCAGCCCCAGAGATGCACCCCAGCCCTACAGATCTCCCCTAGCCCCAAAGATTCCCTCTCCAGCACAGAGATCTCCCATAGCACCATGGATTGCAACCCAACCCCACAGATAGATCCAAGCCCCACAGATGCACCTCAGCCCCATAGATCCCATCTCAGACCCACAGATCCTCCCCAGCCCCAAAGATCCCCCTCCAGCCCACAGATCTCTCATAGCACAACAGATCCCATTCCAGCCCCAAAAATGTCCGTCAGCCCCACAAATCTCATCCCAGTCCCACAGATCCTCATGAGACCCACAGATCCCCCCCAGGCCCACAGATCCCATCCCAGCCCCACAGATCCCATCCCAGACCCAAAGATCCTCCTCCAGCCCAGAGATCTCTTCTAGCACTATGGATCACATCTCAGCCCCACAGATCCCAGCCCAGCCCCATGGAACTCTCCAATTCCCAGCTGTCCCCACTTACCCCTGCTCTGGTTGTACCAGACCCGCAGTGTCTCCAGGCTGTCGGCAGCCCAGTGCTGGTGCACCTCAGCGATCTTGGTCTGTCCATCCCAAAATCCCTGCTCGAAACCCTTCTCCATCCACGGCGTCTGCGGCTCCACCCGGCCCCGCTCGCTGTCGTAGCGGGCAATGGGGATCCCATCCAGGAACTCCACGGACATGAACTGGGGGAGCCCTGGGCTGGGCTCTGACACCGCCACGTGCTGGTACCACAGGGAGTGGAGAACTGGGGGGACACAGAGATTTGGGGGGTCTGAGGGGTCACAGGTCATGGAAAGGGGGAACTGGGAGAGGCAGGAAGGGCTTTGGGGATCCCAGGGAAGTTGGTGCAGGGAGTGTCAGTGCCGGGGTAGGGGGTGCAAGGGGGTCCCACTGCACAGGACTGGGGGCTAAGGGGGGGTCCCAGAGTCAAGGAAAAGGAGGGTACAGGGATTCGGAGAGGTGGAACACGGAGTCCAAGAGGTACCTTTGTCCAGGAAAGGGGAGTCCAGGGGCCCTCAGGGTCAGGGAAAGGGGGTCACAGGGTGGGAAGACCCGGAATGGTTGAGAAAGGGAGTGCAGAGGGTATTGGTGCAGGATAAGGGGCTGTAGGGGGGTCCCAGTGTATGGGAATGGAAGTTCAGGGGAGTCTTGCTGGTACACAGGGGGGTGTAGAAGGGTGCCTGTGCCCAGGAAAGGGGGTACAGGGGGGTCAAAGTGCTCAGTAAGGATGTGCAGGGGGTCCCAGTCCCCCCAAGAAAGGGTTATGGGGGTCTGGGTGCTGAATGAGACATGCAGGGGAGTCCCCATGCCCAGGAATGGGGGTTCAGGGGGTCCCAGGGTCAAGGAAAAGGGGGGATGGGAGAGGTGGGATGGCTGGAAAAGGGGGCAGGGAGTGATACTGGTGCAGGATAAGGGAGGGTCAGAGGGATCCTGGTGCTGAACAAGATGGGATCCAAGAGGATCCAAGGATAAAGGAATGGTGAGTGCAGGGACTGGGAGAGGTGGAATGGGAGGTCCAGGGGGTCTCTGTTCCAGGAAAATGGGGGTCCAGGCGTCCCCAGTGATGAGAAAACAGAGGTCACAAGAAAGGAAGACCTGTGATGGCTGGGAATGGGGGTCCTGGAGGTGTTTGGTGTAGACCAAAGGAGGGACTTCGGGCTGGGAAAGGCTGGAGTGCGGGTCAGGGGGTCTTAGGATCAAGGAAAAGGAGGGTCTGGAAGAGGGGATGGCCAGGAAAGGGGGTGCAGGGGGGTATTGGTACAGGATAGCCAGGTATAGGGGGGGTCCCTGGTGCCAGATGAGGGGGCTGCAGAGAGTCCTCATGCCCAGGAATGGGGGTGAAGGGGGGTCCCAGTGCCCAGAAATTGTGGCCAAGGGGGTTCCAGTGCCTGGGACCCCCTGCAGGAAGAGCAGAGAGTGAAGAACTGGGAGGACTCTGAGATTGGCAGGTTTGGGAGGTCCAAGGGACAAGAAAGTGGAACTGGGAGAGCCAGGAGAGTCAGGAAGAGTCCAAGGTTCAAGTAAAAGGTGGGGATGGGACTGGGAAAGGAGAGAGAGAGGATCCAGGGGGTCCCTGTGCCCAGGAAAGGGCAGTCCAGGGGTCCCCAGTGCTGAGGAAAGTGGGATCTGAGGGTTGGGAAGGGCAGGAATAGGGATTCAGGGGGTCCCAGGGTCAAGGAAAAGGGAGGATCAGGGAGAGGCAGGATAGCTGGAAAAGGGATTGCAGGGGGGTATTTGTTCAGAGTAAAGGGGTTCTGGGGGGGTCCTGGAGCCGGGGAGGGGGTGCAGAGGGGTCCCCGTTTTCGGAAATGGGGGTTCTAGTGGTCCAAGTGAGGGACAAGATGGTCCAAGGTGTCCCAGGAATGAGGATCCGGGGGGGTCCCAGTGCCGGAAATGGGGGTGCAGGCTGTCCCAGTGCCCAGGAATGGGGGCTCAAGGCGTTTCCCGTGGCCGGGAATGGGGGTTGAGGGGGGCTTATTTCCTGGGAATAGGGTTTGGGGGAGGTTCCCTTCCTGGGAACGGAGGCTCAAGGGGGTTCGCATGTCCAGGAATTGCGGTTCAGGAGGTTTCCCGTGCTCAGGAATGGGGGTTCAGGGGTCCCGGTGCCGGATAAGGAGGGGAGGAGGGGCTGGGGTTCCCGGTGCTGCGGGAGGGGGTGCAGGGGGGTCGCAGAACCTGGGAATGGGGGGAAGGGGAATTCCCCTGCCCAGGAATGGGGTACAGGGGGGTCCCGATACCCAAGAAATGGGGATTCAGGAAGTTCTCCGTGCCCAGGCATGGCAGATCCAGAGTTCCCCACTCCGAGGGTCCCACTTACCCTCCGTCGCCCCCCCCAGGGCCCCCAGGAGCCCCAGCAGCCCCAGGAGCGCCCCCAGACCCAGCGCTGGGGCCATCGCGCTGCTCCGCTGCGGCCCCGCCGGGCCCGGACCCGGACCAGGCCCCGCCCACAGAGCCGCCTCCGGCCGCGCGATTGGCTGTGCTGTTTCCCGACCGCCAATGGCAGCCCGATCCGCCTGTGACGTCATCGATCTCTGGGCAGATCCCGGTGGCGCTGGTTGTGAGACGGGAAGGCGGAAGTGTCCGAGGGAGCCCGGGGGGGGGGACGGGGACGGGGACGGGGACGGAGGAATTCCCGGGAATTCACCTGGATCCCCTTTGGGACCCCTCCTGGGACCTCTCTGGATCCCCCCGGGACACCCCGGGACCCTCCACGGCCACGAATTGCGGGACCCCCGGGCCGGGCTGGGCTGAACTCCCGCGCCCTGCGGTGAAACTCGGCCTTAAACCCGCTGGTTCGGGGGCGGGATCGGGAAAGGGCGGCGGTGCCGGGAAGGGACCGGGACGGAGCGGGACAGGCTGGGATGGACTGGGGTGGACTAGGATAGACTGGGACCAGAACTGGGGTAACACAGATCGTACTTGGAAAAACTGGGACCACATTGAGGGTGACTGGGGTCATACTGGCATCATACTGGGAGTGACTGGGAGCATTCTGAGGGCAGGTGAGACCATGCTGAGGGCACCTGAGGTCATGGTGGAGGGGACTGAGGTCATATGGGAGTGAGTGGGACCACACTGGAGGTGTCTGGGAGCCACTGGACCCATGCTGGGAGTGCCCTGGGCCCCACTGGGTGGAACTGGGTGTATCTGGCCCAGCTGGAGCTCAGGGTTGTTCTCCC
The DNA here is from genome assembly GCF_047495875.1 of Pithys albifrons albifrons. Lineage (NCBI taxonomy): Eukaryota > Metazoa > Chordata > Aves > Passeriformes > Thamnophilidae > Pithys > Pithys albifrons. Next base: position 401,349 of record NW_027286059.1, on the reverse strand, counting down.
CCAGGGCCCCTCGGGCCCGCCTGGGGCCGCAGTTCTGAGCCAGGGTCGAGCAGGGACCCCCCGAGACCCACTGACACCCCCGGCCCTGCAGAGCTGAGGGACAGGGAATGGCCAGAGACAAGGAATGGCCAGGGACAGGGAATGGCCAGAGACAGGGAATGGCCAGAGACAGGGAATGGCCAGAGACGGGGTATTGCCAGAGACAGGGAATGGCCAGGGATAGGGAATGGCCAGAGACAGGGAATGGCCAGGGATAGGGAATGGCCAAGGATAGGGAATGGCTCAGGGACAGGGAATGGCTCAGGGAGAGGGCATGGTCAGGGACAGGAAATAGCCAGGATAGGGAATACCCAGGGACAGGGAATAGCCCAGGGACAAGGAATGGCCAGGGATAGGGATTGGTCAGGGATAGGGAATGGGCAGGGACAGGGAATGGGCAGGGATAGGGAATGGACAAGGACAGGGAATGGCAAAGGAATAGGGAATGGCCCAGGGACAGGGAATGGTTCAGGGACAGGGAATGGCCAGGGATAGGGAATGACCAGGGACTTTGTTATGGGTTCACTGAGGTGGGCCTAAATTTGGGCTCTGAAGTGTGGACTAGGCCGAAGCTGTCAGCTGACTTGAGCTGGGCTGAGCTAACAGCTGACCTCTTCTAGCCAGTAATTTTGTATTCCATACCACATTATGACATCATCTCCAGGGAAGTAGGAACCAGTGTGGGAGTGGTTAAGGCAGTCGCTTCTCAGCCCTGCTCTTGGGAGGATGCACGATGCTGTCCCAGGGGGGATGGAGAGGACCAGGCCCACCACTGGCTCAGAGGGTACCTCAGGAAAGTAAAATGGGTTGTTCTGGGTCTCTCCTTTCTGCTTGAGTTTGTCTCCCTGGGGAATAAGTATGTTCTTAAGTAATGTGTAGTTAGGACAGTAAAGTTTGTGCGTTCGTTAAGAAGTTGAGGTGAGGAACTTGTTGTTGCAGACTTGTGTGAGTGAATATTTGTACTCTCTTCTAATTGTCTCTTTCTTTCTGTGAAAAATATATGTAGTTTTAGCATAAATGCAGTTTGAAGTGGTTTTTTTTTCTTTCCCCTCTCTTTTCCTCCCTTTCCCTGGTGTTAGGAGGGAGGCTTTTCTCTCTGTGCTTGGGGGGATTGGCAGTTCCTTATCTCAAACCGAAACGCACTGCAGGGGCTCATGGAACCAAAGGAGTATGGGGACAGTGAGATATCTCAGGGAATGAAGGGGCCTTTGTGACATGTTGGTCCTCATGGAAGAAAAGGGACCCTGAGTCATTTCAGAACCTCAGGAACAAAGGGGCCACTGGGACCCCAGAACTCCATGGGATCAGCAGACCCGCTGCCTCCCCCCCACTGCCACATGAACCAGAGTCGCGGCTCTGCCGCCCCTTGGGCCCCTCTGGAGTCACCGTTTGCTTCAGCAGCACAACTTGTCTCATATGAGGCATTTTCCAGATTTTGCTTTGCCCCCTTTCCTGTGGTTTTACTTTTTGTTCTTTGTTCCTCCAGGGGGGGCAAAGGGGAATGGGAAGCACATGTTGATGAGCATTTCTATCTGTACAAAAAAGGGAGTTGGGACAAGGGTGGGGGAGAAATAAAAGCTATTTCTCTCTCTCTCTGTTGTTGGTTTGAACTGTTCCCTTGGTATTGTTGCTTTTGCTGCTGTATTTCTGGTCACTAAACTTATTTTTTTCATTTAATACTTCCTTGTATTTTGTCTCTGCATATTTGTGGGGAATAAAAGGGGAAAGAGTTCATTTTATTGGAGTTCCCATTCCAATATTGGTCTTTAAACCAAGGCTGGTGCTCAAGGGCTCCCTGAAATTGGTATCATACACAAAGGATTTGAAAATGCAGTTTGTCCCATTGGACAGAGAGGTAATAAAAATGTTCTGTATTGGTGGTCAAGGGCTGGTCACTGAGGGATCTCACCAGGAAGTTGCTGCCAAGAGGACTCTGTACCATTACTTTTATTTGACACTTCTCCTTCAGCCAAATTCCCACCTATCACACGTTCTACTTTTAGTCCAGCTGTCACCAATCTGGCCATAAGGAGACTATGGCAGACCATGGCAAAGGCCTTGCTAAAGTTTGGGCACACAATGTCCCTTTCTTTTTCCTCCCAAATGGATTCTGCAATCTCTTCCCTTTTCCTTCCCATGCCTGGAAATGGCTGCAGGAGGACTTGCCATATCCTCTTTCCCGTTAAGCCTGACCAGTCTGGAACTCTCCCAATCCTCCCTCCTGCCCTGTTTGAAAACTGGTTCCATGTCTGCCTTTCTGAAGTCCCCAGAAATGTCTGGGATGGCTCTGGCCTTTCCAAGGGGTTTGAGAGAGGTCTCACAATGACCCTGCCCAGCCTGCTCAATATCCCTGGCACCAAAGGCCTTTTCCATATCCCACAGTTTCAGTTTAGTGCCCAGAAAACAATACATGCCTTGCCAGCTCCTTGGAGCCATTCAGAAGGGAGGCAGCAGGGATTTATTCCTACAGACCCACCACTCCAATGGTCTCTCTGAGCACTCCATGGCTGTCCTGAGCATTTTCCCTGGTGCCTCCCTGCCCTGAATGTTTCTGACCATCAGGCTGTAGGTGAGGGGGGGTGAGCAGGTGCATGAGGATGATGTAGAGCAAGGGCTGTGTCAAACTATCCCAGGAGGGCTGTGCTGGGCAAGGATGGGGATGCTGCAGAAAACAGTGGCCATGGTGAGGTGAGAGGAGCAGGTGGAGAGGTCTGAAGGATGGCAGCTCTGAAGCACACACAGGATGCCCCTGGGAACACAAAGGAAAGACTGGAGCTAAATATCAGTCTGAGAAAGCAAAGAACAGAAGTGTCATGGTGTTCACTGCAGGAGAGGTCCAGCCCTGAGAGAAAGTAACAGTAAAAGGGGTGCAGTACATTGGGGGTGCAAAAAGTGTCCAGGACAAGAAGGAAATGATGACTGTAGATGACAGAAATGCCTTGAGTGAGGGTGCAGCTCTGTTGGAGACAGCTCTTCCAGTCCATGAGTCTTGCAGAGAACAGGGCTGGCGAACAGCCCAGTGCTGGTCATGGGATGTGGCCACCAGTGGGAAACACTTGGTATGTGCCAAAGGTGCAGGAAATGGCAGTGACAGTGCTGGGAGCAGAGACTGTGCTGTCCCCAGTCAGGGGACCCTCAGGGTGGTGGAGCTGGAGCAGGTTTGCAAGTTTTCCTCCAGTAGCCCCATGATGAGACTTTACCCAAATGCAGTCACAGGGCAGGTCATGAGGGAGAAGAGGATGAGATTTTCTCAGGGCTGTGGACAGTCCCCATTTCAACCAGTGAAACCTCTGGGGCTGATGTCTGAATTTCCTAGTCCCTTTTATCAATGGAAATATTTATTCTTCCCTTTAACTTCTTTATCTCCTTTAAAATCTTCATGTCTCCTCTGCCCTGCTTGGATGCCTGTGACTGAGAGCATTTGTTTCTCTGTTGGGTGCTCACTGAAGCTGTTCAGGCAGCTCAGAGGGGTGACCCATGGAGGTGTGTGTGCCTCTGGCTGCATCCCACTGCCCAGCTGTGCTCTGTGCTCTGGGAAAGGGCAGGAATGTTGCCTGCTGGAGGGCAAAGCTGCTCCTGCCTGCAGAGCCCTTTCTACCTGCACAGGGGAAATGCTGCCCAGCCAGGCTGGTTTGCTGCTGGGCAGGGAAAGGGTCAGGCCAGAAGGCAGGACAGGGAGATACAGAAGACATGCTGAAGTGCAAACCAAACATGGACCTATGACCTTGACATCCCTTCATGGAGGCACAACCAACCTCTTGCAGGTGGGATGAGAGGCCAGAGCTGGGAATGGGGCTTGCAGGAATTGGTCTGTGACAATTGCTGTGGGGCACCTTTCAAGGCTCTGCAGGGAACAAAGACATAGCCCAGACCCTGCTCTGCTGGTCCTTCAAGTCTGTCCTAGGAGCTCTGGCTGTGCAAGGAAACTGCTACAAGCCCACATCCTGCACACTCACACTCTGCAACTGGGCACTGGGATTTGCTTTGCCAGGGAATTTCCTTGGGCACATTCTTGACAGTGACTTTGGAAGAGGAGCAAATCCTTCCTGTCCTGCCCTCAGGAGAAGCCCTTTCCTGATGGAGCTTCTGTTGTGGAGCCCAGCTGTGTCCCAGCAGTGTCCATGACCTGTCCCTGCCTGTGAGCCCAGGATGGACATGCAGCAGGATGTGACCAAGCTGGCAGAGCACTTGGGCCTGGCACCAACATAAGGGCTAAGAAGGAGAGTGTGGAGCTGGAAAGAAAAGATGTGGAAAGACCAAGTGCCCTTGTCCCTGGTTTTCCTGCTATGCTGGGAGTTTCTTCCCTCCCCCTGTGCACCCAGGCACTGACCCTGCAGCACAGAGAAGGGTTTAGGAACCATCTTGGACACCACAAGTCAGTGCAGGCAAGTTTATTTCATTAAAAATCACGGGACTCATGACTTTTGAACAATAACTGAATATCCGGAGACTTGTAGATATTGTGGTAACATTAATCAGTATTTAGACATAATGTTCTTTTATGGAAACATTATGTTAAATAAGAAACGAAAAAAGAAAAACTACCAGAAATAAAACAAACACAAAAGAGGACATGTGACTAAAAGCAGACAGGGCTTGTAACAAGTTACATTCTGAATGCTCTAAGAAGAAAACTGGTACTTCATTATTTCTGAAAGAAACCAGTCATCAATTTCCTGAGACAATGTTTGAGCTCCTGGTTCCTCAGGCTGTAGATAAGGGGGTTCAGTGATGGAGGAACCACCGAGTACAGAACAGACACCACCAGGTTCAGGGATGGGGAGGAGATGGAGGGAGGCTTAAGGTAGGTAAACATACCCGTGCTGACAAACAGGGAGACCACGGCCAGGTGAGGGAGGCACGTGGAAAAGGCTTTGTGCCGTCCCTGCTCAGAGGGGATCCTCAGCACAGCCCTGAAGATCTGCACATAGGAGAAAACTATGAAAATGAAACAGCAAAAAGCTAAAGAAAAACTAACCACAAGAAGCCCAATTTCCCTGAGGTAGGATTGTGAGCAGGAGAGCTTGAGGATCTGAGGGATTTCACAGAAGAACTGGCCCAGGGCATTGCCCTGGCACAGGGGCAGGGAAAATGTATTGGCTGTGTGCAGCAGAGCATTGAGAAAGCCACTGGCCCAGGCAGCTGCTGCCATGTGGGCACAAGCTCTGCTGCCCAGGAGGGTCCCGTAGTGCAGGGGTTTGCAGATGGCAACGTAGCGGTCGTAGCACATGATGGTGAGGAGATAAAGCTCTGCTGAGATGAAGAAGACAAAGAAAAAGAGCTGTGCAGCACATCCCATGTAGGAGATGAGTGTGGTGTCCCAGAGGGAGTTGTGCATGGCTTTGGGGACAATGGTGCAGATGCAGCCCAGGTCTGTGAGGGACAGGTTGAGCAGGAAGAAGTGCATGGGGGTGTGCAGGCGATGGTCACAGGCTACGGCGCTGATGATGAAGCCGTTGCCCAGGAGGGCAGCCAGGAAGATGCCCAGGAAGAGCCAGAAGAGCAAGAGCTGCAGCTGCCACGTGTCTGCCAATGGCAGGAGGAGGAACTGGCTGATGGAGGTGCTGTTGGTCATCTGCTGCCTCTGGGTACAGGGACCTGTTCATGGGGAAAAAGTCAGGGAGAAGTCAGAACATGCTTCTTTGAGCTAAACCCTGGCAAGTCAGGGCAGACATTTCTCAGATAAATCAAAACCATTTCCCAATACCCCTCTCCGTCCTGCACACATCCATAACTTTTCGTATTTCAGGAAAATTTGCTTCATATCCATGGCTGGAGCCCTGCTTGGTGCTCACTACATTTCCCAGGAGGAGCAGCCCCTCTGCCCACTGGCTGTGAGGGTCAGCCCTGCTCTGCTCCAGGGGGGTCGTGGCCATGGGGGGGGCAGGGCCCATCCTGGTGTTCAGCTGTGTCAGATGAAACTGCTCCTGAAGCAAAAGTTCTCATGGGCATCTGCACTTCCAGTTTTGAGATTTCAGGATTCCAGAAGGCAGTTTCAGAGGTTTGGGTGTTTTGTTTCTGACTCCCCTCATCTTCCCTGTGGAGTTTTCCTGGATGGCAGAACCCCTCAGCATTTGTGCTACCATGAGGAAGAACAGAGCAGGGCTTCCCAAACAGGATGATTGTCTGTGGTTTAGTGCAGAGTGAGGGGAGCTGCTCTGTCCCTCTGCCTTCTTCCAGCTGCCCTGGACTTGGACCTTCCTCAGAGAGAGAGTGATCACACTCCCATTTTTGTCTGAAATGCCACCAGACACTGTTGAGAGCAGAGAGTTCCATCACAGACCACTCAATGTCTCAGCCTGGCTCAAGGTCTCATGGACACACATGGCTCATCTCACCAACCCAACAGCATTTCCTGGTGTAGGCACAGCATCTGTGCCCTCTGCACTGGGGATTTCAGATAACACAATTGTGCTATGAAGATGATTTGCATTCTTGAGGGCAGCTCCCAGCTTGGAAGGACATCTCAGAGAAGAGCCAAGTGTCCTGACAATGGGGTTTGATTCTGGGAAACACACCTCATTCTCCAGGCACACAGAATTCACTACTGACAGCCCCACAGGTCAGAGGAAAATTGGAATGTCTCATTCCCAGGGACCCACCTGCTTGAGGGGGATCACAGGATCAGTGATTGACTCTGTAGCTTGAACTCCCATTCCCAGTGAACCTGACTGAGAGAAAGAGGAAACAACCCGAGGAACATGAGCAAGTTGAGGAAAAAGGAAATGCACACTGAGGGTCCGGCTGGGAGAAGCCAGGGCAGAACCAGGTGGGCACTCAGGGCATTGTCACCCTGAGCCAGCTGTGCATCGTCCCAGAAACCAACAATATCAGGTAGTTCTCAGCTCCTGTGCAGCTCTTCAGTGTTCCCTCTGCATGACACACCACCAGGTATGTGGCTTGAGAGTTTGACAGAAATCCCTCCTTTCACCTTCTCCTTGATGAATCCCCTGGAAAATATCCTGCAGTGCTCTGGTTCTGTAAGCAGTCCTCACCTATGAAACTCTCACTTGATAGCTGAACAAACCTGCCCTGCCCTGCCCTGCCCTGCCCTGCCCTGCCCTGCCCTGCCAGGGTTTGCTCTTTCCACCCACAGCCTCTCCCCCAGCACTGAGGGAGCTCCCCAGACCAGCTGAGAGCTGCCCCTGGCAGGTGGCAGAGCTCCTGCCCTGACACAGCACCCTGGGCTGCAGGACCCTGCTCTGCAGGACAGTTTGGGGCAGCCTGGGTGGCACAGCCTGGATTGAAACCCTGGAGGGAACCCTGTTGGGATGTCCGTGGGATGGTGCAGCAGAGAGTCCCTGCTTTGCAGCTCGTCCTCCTCTTCAGCACCAGAGAAACTGTGATATCCCACATTAGAGACCCCCCAGGCTGTGGGATGTGCCAGCGTTGGGAGATCTTCCCACAAACTGCACATACATTGCCCTTCATGCAGACTTACCTTCTGAAAGCCTGGAAAGATTCCTCTTCTGTGGATCTTCCTCTCAACTTCCATCACATCCCAGACTGTGTGTAACCTCTCTCTGCTCTGCTTTTCTGCCCTTGGTGTGTGCAGGCAGTGCCCTGAGCCCTGCTGGGCTGTGCACAGGAGCTGCTCCTGGGCAGAGCTGTCTCTCTGCAGCGCTGCCCGCTTGCCAGGAGCTCCCTGTGTGCCAGGAGCCCGGCCCAGCTCAGCAGCACAGCAACAGCCCAGGGCATTTAATGGCCCTCTGGGGGGGTTGGTGCTGAGTCCCTGAACATCAGACCCTGAGGAAAGGTGCAGGAACCTCTTGAGAAAGCAAAGTCAGAATCAAACTTTAAAGTTTCTTTTGTAGTTAATGGGTCCCTCTGAGGGACATAACTGAGAAAGTGTCCCCAGATTCCAGTTAGAAAACAAAGAGACAATGATGACAAATATGGACTAGGAAAGAAAGGTCACTCTGATGCTGAGGAAAGTAAGAAGCATTTCATTAACCCAAAGGTCACAGACGTGACCCCCAGCCCTGGGAAGAGAGATCCTCTCCCTCCCTCATTCCTCCAGGCCCTTCCTTGGACACCGGGGTGTGGGATGTGCAATGCCAAGGGCAGGAGGATAGGGTGGCACCTCCCAGGCTGCTGAGCAGGGAGAAGGAGGCAATGAGGCCCCAGGGCTGCAAGGCTCACTTGTCTCCTCATGCCATCAGGGCACACACAGCAGCCATGGCCAAAGGCCTGCACAAGTTGGCTCTCTTGGGGCCTTTCAGCTTCTGCACATCCCTGTCTCCTCTCCAGCCCAGGCTGTCCTACGGTGTCCATGCCCTGCCCCTTTCCCTGCAGGCTGTCGGCATCCCCCGGCTGCCCCACCTCGCTGGCCCCTTCCTGCACTGACATCTCTCCCTCCTCCCTGGCTCTGCCTTGGAGCACAAAGCCTTGGACTGATCCAGACTCCTTCAGGGGGATGTGTTGCACCACAGCACTGCCCTTGGGCAGAAATTCCTTTCTCCTTGTGTGCAGTCTGGACCTCCCCAGTTTCCCTTCAAGGCCTCTCAGGCTTCTCTGGTTCTTTCCTCAGTCTCCACACCACTGGGCCCAGGGCTTGGAGGCTTCCAAACCCCTTCATACGATATCTCTGGTATTTAGCCATGAAAATGTTGTGCTCTTAGTGCAGGAGAGACACAGTGACACTTTTTGCCAAAGGTTGTATTTGCAGAACAAGGCACAGGAACTGGAACTGAATGAGGGGAGATTTCCATTGGATGTCAGGAAGAAATATTTTGTTCTGAGGGTGGCAGGAACCTGGGCCAGGTTACAGAGTAAGTGGAAACCCCATTCCTGGAGGTGCCCAAGGTTTGGAATTTTGTACAACCTAAACTTGTGGAAGGTGTCCCTGAGTAATTGAAGTGCACTTTGACTAGTGGCTATTTTAGGTCTCTTCCAACCCAAACAGTTTATTATTCTTTTTTCCTATATCCCCAACTCCTTCTCCACAGGGTTGCAAATACCGACATGCACCATGTTGGCATTTTAATGTGACCTAATCCCCAACACTTTATGAAAATGGAAAACCAGTCCTTTTAGGGACATGAATTTCAATGACGTTGGAGGAACCTTTCAAAACTCAAAAGTTACAAAGGAACTAATAGAGATTTCCAACATCTCTGCATGAAAGGCTCCCCAAGTGATCAGTGACAGCCCCCCAGGATGACCTTGCAGCAGAGGTTGGGGGTTTTCTCACTCAGATCCTGAGACTCAGGATGGGCAGCCACAAAGTGCATTTAGGGACAGTGCAAGACTTGCCATGGGATGTCCAGGAAATGACCAAAGAGATTTGTGGAGGAAGATGTATGAGCAATCAGAGAGAAAAGGGTATGAAGGAGCTGGGCATGTTTAAAGAGGTGACTGGTCAGTGCCTTTTTCTGGCTGTGCCCTATAACTGATCTCACAGTCTGTTATATTTTCCTAATCCCTCCATTGCCAAGAACTTTCTGGGACAAGGGATCTCTGTGCTCTGGGTATGGAGGGAGGTCTAAGTGCAAACGACTGGAGTGGGAGCCACAATACCATCAGATCTTGTGTTCTCTGGGGGCCCAGACACTGGTGAGACTGGTGTGTGTGCACAGAACACTGGTGGGGGTGGGGGTGGGTGGAACCACCAGAGAACATCAAACCAGAGAAACCAGTGACTGGCAGAGGCCTTGGAGCCCCTGTCTGAGATCATCCCCTGAAGGATCCACATTGTCTGGATGTCTCTGGAGCTCTACGTCTTCTCCTGACATGGCAGAGCACACAAACAGCCCATCCTTGTGTTCCTTTCCCCACTCACTGTGCTTTGGCCCAGAAACTTCTTGAGGTCTCTTCCAGGATGATTCCCTGTGCATTTCCCTCCCCATGGGCCTTCCCTTCCTGATGCAGCATCTGTGGGGCAGCAGAGCTGGGTCAGTGCAGGGCCAGGACTGGCTGTGACAGGGGCCATGAAGCCACAGCCAGGAGGTGACAGCAAGGACAGTTTGCAAAATAAAAAATTAGAAATGGCGACTCTTTTTGAGGGAGGGAAGGTTTGACTGGAGCTGGCATGTGAAGAGGATGAAAGACAAGGGGTCTTGAGGGAAAGAGGGAATGTTCAGCCTGGAGATGAGGAAAAGACTTTTCCCCAGTTTCAGGGCCAGTGCAGAGCAGGGTGGCCACAAGCCCAGGGTGCCTTCCTGCCTGCCAGGGTTGGTGGGGTTGTGTGACAGAGCTGCCCCCAGAATCAGAACCCGGGGGGCTCTCCCACCTCCCCCACTCTTTCACCTCCCCCAGATGGAATTCCTGTTGTGTGGGTTCCCTGATGTGCTGGATGACCTCACAATGCTCCCTGGCCAGAATGTCTCCTGAGGGCCACCCAGGCTGCTGCAGTGGAAGTGACCTCACAACCATCACATTTCAGCCATATCCCCCATGCCTGGCCTCCCCTTCCCTCTGCCCCTGTCTGGTCTCTGCTCAGATTGTAGGAAATGATATAACTTTTCTAATTTCATCATGGTTTTAATTAGCCTTTTAATGAACTGCTTGAATTAATGACAAGTTGTGTGTTGGGCCTTAAATCTCTTTCAGCCAGCACTCAGCAGAATTTAACCTACCACTGTGAGAACACAGCTTGGGAAAAGTACTAATTCTCTAAGTTTTGTTAAGTGAACCTTGATATGCTTTGATGAACAAAGCCTGGGATAGAAAGATGTACTGTTGATGTTGGACATCTGGAATGCAGAATTTATGGACCACAAGGACACTTGCAGAAACCAGTAGATAGAGAAGATGGCTAACAAGGACTTAGTAGATGTGATGGAAAGTCCCAACCAGGAGAAAAAGACTAAAAATATGGACTAATTAGCACAGAGAGGGAGAAGTCCATAACCAGTAGAAGATAAAAATTAATTCAATATTAATTCAAAATTACTTCAATAAAATTATGTCATTTAGAACCAATGAACATTGATTTCTTTGTGATGCATTGGTGTCTGTGTGAAAGGATTTCTGTTGGACACACAGAGAGAGCACTGGGAATAAAGTGATTCCTTCCTTTGTAACACCAAACATGCAGTGTTAGGGGGTTTTATTACCCCAGTCATTTCAGAGGGGTTTGGCAACAGCATGGGCAGGTTTTGATTAATATCTTTTCTCCAAGTTGCTGGGGCCCAATTGCTTCCCCATGAGGCTCCTGTAGCAGAAGTGGCTTTGCAGAGCCCAGCAAGAAAGAACACCCTTAACCAGCAGCTCTGCAGGGCTGCCCACCAGGCTGGGCTGGCAAGGGAGGGCTCCTGGCCATGGACTGGCAGGACCTGCTGCTGCCAAGATGCATTTGGGGTTTCAGGCTCTCCCTGGCAGAGGTGCCACCAAGTCACTCTGCAGTTTTGCCTGTGGCCTTCAATGTGCTGGGCCTGGCCTGGGACTTTTCCTGCAGTGGGATGTGTCCTGGTCCTGGCACAGGAAAGGCAGTTCCTCCCCCAGCAATCTGCTCCTTCTGTGTGTCAGGCCCCCACTCACTGCCCCTCACTCTGCTCAGTGTTTGCCTTGGCTTGTGGCTGCATTGATCAGATCTGCTTGAGTGTTCTGAGGCACAACCCAACACCTACTGCCTTCTGCACCCACAGCATAAGAAATATGACTTTCCTTTTCTATGGGGCTGGACCTGATGGGTCTTTGCATTACTGTCTTTAGTTTCCATTTTTTGAAAATTACCTTTTCCCCAATTGGGTCAAGATGTTGGGCTCTTTCACAGTTGCCTGAAGTAACTCAGAATCACAGAGTGTCCTGAGTTTCATGGACCTTCAAAGATCATCTAGATCCAACCTCTGTGACATGAACAGGGGCACCTTGCACTAGACTGGGTTGCCCAAGAGCTCTGCCCAGCCTGGCCTTGAACACTCCAGGGATGGGGCATCCACAGCTTCTCTGGGAAACCTGTGCCAGCACCCTCAGAGGGAAAAATTTCTTCCTAATACCTCATCTAAACCTTCTGATTCAGTCATTCCCCTTTTTCCTGTCACTCCAGGCCCTGGTAAATAGTCTCTCTCCATCTTCCTTTTTGTTCTTTAAGGTAGTGGAAGGCCACAGTTAGGCCAACCCAAAGGCTCTCTTCTCGAAGTCGAACAATCCCAGCTCTCTCAGCCATCCCTCATGGCACAGCTGCTCCATCCCTCTGATCATCTTGGTGCCTCCTCGGGACTTGCTCCACCAGCTCCATGTCCTTGCTGTGCTGGGACCCCAGAGCTGGAGGGAGCTCTGCAGGTGGGGTCTCACCTGAGAGGGCAGAATCCCCCTGCCCTGCTGCCCAGGCTGCTTTGGAGACAGCCCAGGACACCTCTGGTCACCACTTGCCTTGCTGACCAAAGATCCAGTAACACATCCCCCCTGGAAAGGCCTCCTATTACCTGGGTCAGGAAGTTTTCCCCCATTCCTTCCAGGAGTATCCCTTGACTTTTCCAGGTGTGTGGTGAAGTGTCTCTTGACTGTGCCAGGTGGTTCTGTATGATAAAGGTGGGGACAATCCTGACCATAACAGGTGGGGATCACAGGATAATCAGCCACTCTCTGAAAGCCTTGGAACATTCCCTACATGAATTGTATGTAGCAGAAGTGGAACAATTCCCAAACATTTTGGAAACTCCAGTAATTACTGACATGAGGATGGAAATTCAGCAGAGAACTAAAGCCAGTCACCCTGTGACCCCACAAACAGAGGTCGAGAGGGAGGCCCCTGGAGCTCCCCAGCACCTCCCTCTCAGTGGGCACCTCTGGGAGCCTCTCGGAGCTCGGGAACCCTCAAGTTTGCAACACTCCAAAGAGCGTCGCTGATGCCCAGGACAATTCTGATCCCCCCTCAACAAACACACCCCTCCAGGTGCCCCCCTTGTCTCTTGGAAAACACAAAGGGATGGGATGGGAGTGTTTCACTGACAACCAGGAGAATTGTGGATGGGCACCTTTACACACACAGATATTGATGTGTCCACACATCTCTGCCTGTGTGTGTGTGAATTGAGTGTGGTGTGAATGTTGTTGTTGTGAATCTATAACTGAGTCACTGTTAAAATTGTAGCAAATGGCATCAATTCACTTGATAACTGAGAAACTCATCAATGATACAGTACTACTACTCTGTTTTAACTCTTTTGTATCCAAATCCTTTGCACCCTGACCCTCTTACAGCTCAAGTCTCTGAATAAATCATTCCCATTCACTAAGAAAAAGTATATATTTCTTGTGCGGTCCACTTTGAAATTTCCTCCTTAGGAAAACTACAAAACAACTCCAATTAGTACAAGTCTTCAAGACTTGAGAACAATTAAATGAAGATAAATAAATTGTTTTTCTGTGTTTTAATAAGCCCCAATGTGTATTTGGAGATGAGTCCATGATCCTCAGGAAGTGAGAGAAGATTGAAAAAGTGACTCAAGAAGTCAGAAGCCAAACTCCAAGTCCCTTGAAGCATCAATGGGCCCCACTGAGGGCAGACACTGACAAAGCCTCCCCAGGGACTCCTTAGAGCAGATCCTTGGAGGCCCTGATTGCAGGGAGACAAAGGCTCTGTGCAGGCACCTGCAATGCTGAGAAAACCCTGGGCTGGTTGGAGGAAGCACAAAGGCCAAGGCCTGAGCTCCAGGCCCTGGGACAGCAGGTCCTGTCCCTCACAGGTGGCTCAGGGATGTTTGTGGGGCAGTGGGGTGGGAGGGGGAGGAACAACAAATGTCAAAACCTGTGCAACCCCTCCCAGCATCCTCAGGGATGGGTGAGGCAGAAACTAAGTCCAGAATCTCCAAAGATAGTTCCTTCTGGTGGCCTCAGTGGCAAAGGCACCTGCCAGAGCCAAAGTGACAAATCCCTGGGTGCCTTTGTGCCTTCCAGCCCTGCCAGAGCCCTTGGCCATCTCTCCTGCAGCCTGTCCTGCCCTGTCTCTGCTGCTCCTCTGGCCTTGCAGGCTGCACAGACCCATCCTGCTTTGCCACCAGCCCTCCCAGCAGCATTTCTGTGCCCTCACTGATGTCTCTGCACCATCTCACGCTGTTCCCTGCAACACAAAGCCATGGGATGTTCCTGACACCCTCTGGGTGACCTCTTGGCCTACAAGGCTCCTCTCTGAGTGAAATATCTTTTTCCTCCCTTCCACTCAGAAACTTCCAAACTGCACTTTGTGACTTTCCTTCTCTTTCCAGTACCATGAAAAGCTGTGACATCCTGGCAGAATCACAGAATATGCTGAGCTGGAAGAGGCCTGTAAGGATAATCAAGTCCAACACTTAGCCCTGCACAGGACCATCCATAGGAATGAAACCATGTGAGGATCATCCAAACCTTCCTTGAGCTCTGTCAGGCTTGGAGCTGTGACCAGTGCCCCAGGGTGACTGTTCAATGCCCAAGCAGATCTTCCTTGAGCCTTCACCAGTTCTTCTTCATTCTTTCACAATGGGGAACCTCAAACCCAGACACATCAGTCCAGATGTGTTACCCCAGGGCTCATTCAAAGGGGGTGACACCTCCCTTGTCTGGGTGACCACACTCCCCCAAGGCAGCCCCATGTTCTGTTGTCCTTATTCACTTTGATCCTGAGCCCCTGTGCCTCAGGACATCCCTCACACAGCCCAGGCCCTTCTCCTCGGGGTCACTCCAGAGCTGTTCAGCTCCCTGCCCTCATCTCTGGGTCATTGTGCCCCCAGGGCAGGACTGGCCTCTTTGCCTTCTAAAACTCCAGCGGGTTTGTGTTGCCAGAGCCCAGAGCTCCTCAGGGCCCCTGAGAGGGACTCTCAGCTGGGGCAGCTCTCAGGGTGTGTGCACAGGTGGCTCAGCTGCCTCTGGGTGCCCAAGGCTGCTGCTGCCTGTCAGGGAGGTGACAGATGTGACCTGGCAGCCCCTTCCCAGCCATGGCCCCCTGGAGATGCTGAGGCACAGCTGACTCCTCACAGCATTGCCACCCATCTGCTCCTTGTGTGCCATGAGCTGATCAGGTCCAGGTCACCTCACATTCCTCTCCAACACCTTGTGCCTGCTTTGGGCCCTCAAGGTCCTTGTCCTGCTCCCAAGGGCTGTTTGGGAGTAGTTAATGGTCAAGGGTTGGGCTTTAGAGCTCAGGGTAGGGATTAGGCAGAAGTTTAGGGATGTTTGGGGTTCTGCTGACAGTGTGTGGTTCATGATTAGGGGGAAAGATTTTTGGTCTGGGTTAGGATTAAAGCTTGGGGGTTTCATAATAATACTGCAGGTGTAGGTTTGGGATGGGCATTAGAGTACAAATAAGAGTCTGGAGTGCTGGGTTTGGCCTTTTCTTTCGAGGTCAGATTGAGATTGGGATTAGAGCAGTGGATTCCTTTGAATGGGAGTGGCAGCACTTTTAGGTTGGGGGTTGAGTTCACAAATTGGGTAAAGGTCTGTCAGAAGTGTTTTCAAAGTCAGTGTTTCAGAACCCTCTGCATGACCTGAACCTGTTTTGACATCATCAAAATGTTTCCTCTCTGTTGTCCAAGCTCCTCCTTCCTTCCCCAATTATCCCATTCCTCGCAGTCTCCCCAGAACTCCCATCTGGATGGGCTCAGCTTTGTGATGACACTGTGCAACCTCATGGAGTCAAAGGGCCATTGTGACATGCTGGGCCTCATGGACAAAATAACTGAAATGTTTCAGAGCCTTATGGAATCAAGGGGTCATTTTGACACTGCTGGGTGTCATGGAAATAAAGGAACCCCGGGACACCGAGGAGCCTTTTCAAATCAAGGGGCATTTGTGAAACCACAGGGCCTGATGGAGCCAAAGGACTCCAGGAACGATGTGGAAGCCCATGGGACCAAGAGGGCATTGGACATTCAGGGTGTCATGGAACCCGAGTGGCCTTGTGACATGGAGTAACCTCATGGACTCAAGGGGCCACTGTGACACTGCAGGGGTTCATGGAATCAAAGGAACCCTGGGACACAGTGGAACCTCATGAAAACAATGGTCCATTGTGACACTGCAGGGGCTCATGGAACCAAAGGAGTATGGGGACAGTGAGATATCTCAGGAAATGAAGGGGCCTTTGTGACATGTTGGTCCTCATGGAAGAAAAGGGACCCTGAGTAATTTCAGAACCTCAGGAACAAAGGGGGCACTGGGACCCCAGAACTCCATGGGATCAGCAGACCCGCTGCCTCCCCCCCACTGCCACATGAACCAGAGTCGCGGCTCTGCCGCCCCTTGGGCTCCTCTGGACTCAGCGTTTGCTTCAGCAGCACAACTTGTCTCATATGAGGCATTTTCCAGATTTTGCTTTGTCTCCTCTTTCCTGTGGTTTTACTTTTTGTTCTTTGTTCCTCCAGAGGGGCAAAGGGGAATGGGAAGCACATGTTGATCAGCATTTCTATCTGTACAAAAAAGGGAGTTGGGACAAGGGTGGGGGAGAAATAAAAGCTATTTCTCTCTCTGTTGTTGGTTTGAACTGTTCCCTTGGTATTGTTGCTTTTGCTGCTGTATTTCTGGTCACTAAACTTATTTTCTTCATTTAATACCTCCTTGTATTTTGTCTCTGTGTATTTGTGGGGAATAAAAGGGGAGAGAGTTCATTTTCTTGGAGTTCCCATTTCAATATTGGTCCTTAAACCAAGGCTGGTTGCTCGAGGGCTCCCTGAAATTGGTATCATACACAAAGGGTTTGAAAATGCAGTTTGTTCCATAGGACTGGTGCTTCAGACCCATCCCAGGAAATCTGGCTGTGCAAGGAAACTGCTTTGTGCCCCCACCCCGCACACTCACATTCTGCAACTGGGCACTGGGATTTACGTTACCAGGACACTTCCTTGAGCACATTCCTATTGGCAACTTTGGAGAAAGCTGAAAGCCTTCCTGCCCTGCCTTCAGGAGATGCCCTTCCCTGATGGAGCTGCTGTTGTGCAGCCCAGCTGTGTCCCAGCAGTGCCCACGGCCTGTCCCTGCCTGTGAGCCCAGGACGGACATGCAGCAGGATGTGACCAAGTTGCAAGAGCACTAAGGCCTTATAGCAACAGTAGGGTTGGATGAAGAGTGTGGAAGTGGAAAAGGAGCAGATATAAAAAGACAAAGTGCTGATGCTCCCTGGCAATGCTGCTGTGCTGTGATAGTCTTACTCTCTCCCTCTGCACACAGGCACTGCCACTGGCCTTCCTGTGGCCACAAAAGAAGGAACTGGAACAAACAAACTGCACCAATATCTTTTATTTGCTTTAAATATTAAAATGATCATTCTCTCATTTACACCATCTCCAAGTAAAACACAAAAGATTAAGGATCAAAGAAAAATTGAGGATCAAAAATAAAGTTTAGTTTCACAGAGCTTAAGACGAAAAAAGAAAAAAACTAAGCACGATAATCATCACCCAAAACCTGAGACAGAAGGTTGGACAGGTAATGAGTTTCTTTATGAGTGATTTGCACATGAAAACAGGCAGGTATTTACTTTAAAAATGCATCGAGTCATCATTTTCCTCACAGCATCCTTGAGTTCCTTATTTCTCAGGCTGTAGATGAAGGGGTTCAGTGCTGGAGGAACATTTCTCAGGCTGTAGATGAAGGGGTTCAGTGCTGGAGGAACCACCGAATACAGAACTGACAATGCCAGATCCAGAGATGGGGAGGAGATCATGGGAGGCTTAAGGTGGGCAAATACAGCAGTGCTGATAAACAGGGAGACCACAGCCAGGTGAGGGAGGCACGTGGAAAAAGCTTTGTGCCGTCCCTGCTCAGAGGGGATCCTCAGCACAGCCCTGAAGATCTGCACATAGGAGAAAACTATGAACATGAAACAACCAAAGACAAAAAAGGCACCAACCACAACAAACCCAAGCTCCTTGAGGTAGGAGTGTGAGCAGGAGAGCTTGAGGATCTGTGGGATTTCACAGAAGAACTGGCCCAGGGCATTGCCCTGGCACAGGGGCAGGGAAAATGTATTGGCTGTGTGCAGCAGAGCATTGAGAAAGCCAACGGCCCAGGCAGCTGCTGCCATGTGGGCACAAGCTCTGCTGCCCAGAAGGGTCCCGTAGTGCAGGGGTTTGCAGATGGCAACGTAGCGGTCGTAGCACATGATCGTGAGGAGATAAAACTCTGTTCCAATAAGAAAGAATAGAAAGAAGACCTGTGCAGCACATCCCATGTAGGAGATGGTTGTGGTGTCCCAGAGGGAGTTGTGCATGGCTTTGGGGACAGTGGTGCAGATGGAGCCCAGGTCTGTGAGGGACAGGTTGAGCAGGAAGAAGTGCATGGGGGTGTGCAGGTGGTGGTCGCAGGCTACGGCGCTGATGATGAGGCCGTTGCCCAGGAGGGCAGCCAGGAAGATGCCCAGGAAGAGCCACAAGTGCAGGAGCTGCAGCTGCCGCGTGTCTGCCAAAGGCAGGAGGAGGAACTGCCTGATGGAGCTGCTGTTCGACATGAGCTTCATCTGGCAATGGAGCACTGTCCAAGAAGGAAAAGATAGTGACAATTTAGGACAGATTTCTAAGGACAAAATCAGCCAATATCTCATAGAATTTCCAGCCCACTCCCCCAATTTCAGATTCATTTGGTCTCTCTGGGCTGATTGTGCTGCTCCAGTGGGTTAGGTCAGCCCTGATGCAGTGGGCACACAGAATCTGGCTTGTGAAAGCTCCAGTACTCACACCGAGTGCCAGGTGTAAGAACATTTCACTCTCTGCTCTTGTGGCAGAAGATTCTGTGCTGCAGAAACAGGTTTAGCTGAACGTAATACTGAGTTTGTGATAAGGGAAAAAGCCACAAAAATAACTGCTAAGAGAAGGTGTTTGCACCCGTTAGCAGCAGGTATTTATTTCTGAGCAGGAAGCAAGGCAGCAAAACTTCAAGCAGAGGCTTGCTCACCTGGCAGGTGTCAAAGGAGGCCGTATTATACATTTGAACATAATTGATTACAACATCTCATTGCATATTGATTACAGGTGGGGTCTTGGTAGAGCTGGGGCGGTGTTTTCTTCTGGCATCAGTTCTGTGGAGGGGTCCTTCTGTTCTTCATCCCCAAAAGGAGGGTCCCAGGTAGTCTTCCTCTCCTTGACCCAGCTTGGTTCCTTTCATAGGTGACCTAACCAAAACTAGTAGAAAAAATCTTGGCTAGCTACCATTTTGCTCTATTCAAATGTCCACCATTACCTGATTAATTCGGCTCCAGGCTACAGTACAGAGAACTGAACAACAATCATGTCCTAGGAAAGAGAACAGAACATGCTTGGTAGTAAGGCTGGAGCAAACAGGCCTGGAACTTAGGGAGGGGTTTTGGTTATTGGCCCTTGTTCCTTCTCGGTTTCTTTGAGGTTTTTGTTCTAGTTGTTTGATTTGTTTTTTTTTCTATTGCCATATCAATCAAGTGGTATTATTGAGTCTAGAAATTTTAATTTTTGGTGAATGAAAGTGTGAACATCCTTAGGACGGGACAGATGATAGTGCTCAGCTCTCAGTGTTTTAGTTCATAGTCAGCACAGACAGATACAGTGCTGACTGCTCTGTTTCCCATCTGCCCTGCACTTCCATTTGTGGTGCCTCAGAGCTGATTGCAGAGTAAAATATCTGTGCAGGTTCTGGTGACAATGGCAGAGCAATCCTGAGGAGGCTGGAAAAGGGACACTGATGGTGCCTGTAGGGCACAGTGTGGTGATTTCTCATATTGCCTGTTTTATTCAGTTCTCATTGTAGAAGATGAAGAATTTCTGTGCCTGCTGCTGGACTGAGAAATTAATTACTGTGTCCCATTGCCTACCTGGGCAAGCCAGAGCAGAAGACATAAAGAGCAGGACCAATTCCAATCATGTGTCACAAAACCTTCTGTGCTTCTTTAAAACTCCATTCTTGAATGTCCTGTTGTGATTTGGAGCTGTGAGCAGCCAGCCACCTTCAGCACCCTGAGAGTGGAAGGATCCTGCTCTCATCTACCATTGATTGCTCCTTCCCCACAGCCCTTCTACCCCAGCCCTGTGAGCAGCTCCCCAGGTTGGCTGAGAGCTGACCCTGGCAGGCAGCAGAGTCCCTGCCCCAGCACAGCGCCCTGGGTTGCAGGACCCTGCTCTGCCCCACAGCCCTGGGCACCCATGGCTGCACCCCCCGGCTCCACAGCTATTCCAAAGTGTCCCCCAACAGCCCCCACCTCACACATCCCATCAGCTGGGGCTGTGGCAGCTTTAGGAGATACCTCCAGGAGCTGCCCCTGCATTGCCCTGCACCCACAGACTCACCATGTCCAGCACTGCAGAGATTTCTCCTCCATGAGCTCTGAGTCATTCTCCCAGTGCTGAGCCTTTTTAAGCTCTGTCTGTGCCCTGCTGGTGTCCCTGAGCTGCCCTGGCAGTGCCCTGAGCCCTGCTGGGCTGTGCACAGGAGCTGCTCCGCTTGCCAGGAGCTCCCTGTGTGCCAGGAGCCCGGCCCAGCTCAGCAGCACAGCAACAGCCCAGGGCATTTAATGGCCCTCTGGGGGGTTTGTGTTGTTTACATCAGACTCAGTCCTTCAGAGTAACTTCAAACAACTTCTCAAGAAGTCAAAGTGAGAGTGAAACTCTGAAGTTTCTTGTATTCCTATTAGGTTCAATTAAGAGATAAGACTGAGAAAGTGTCCCCAGATTCCAGGCAGAGCAGAAAACTGCAGACAGTGGTGAAAATTATGAAGAAGCAAGGAAAGGTGTCTCTCATGCTTAGGAAACCTCTATATGTTTCCTTATTCCAAAGGGCCAAGCCCTGACACCCAGACCCTGGGAAAGCAGATTCTGTTCCTCCCTCATTCCTCAGGGTTCTTCCTGGGGCACTGGGATGTGGGATGTGCAATGCCAAGGGCAGGAGGATGGGGTGGCACCTCCCAGGCTGCTGAGCAGGGACAAGGAGGCAATGAGGCCCCAGGGCTGCAAAGCTCACTTGTCTCCTCATGCCATCAGGGGCACACACAGCAGCCATGGCCAAAGGCCTGCACAAGTTGGCTCTCTTGGGGCCTTTCAGCTTCTGCACATCCCTGTCTCCTCTCCAGCCCAGGCTGTCCTACGGTGTCCATGCCCTGCCCCTTTCCCTGCAGTCTGTCGGCATCCCCTGGCTGCCCCACCTCGCTGGCCCCTTCCTGCACTGACATCTCTCCCTCCTCCCTGGCTCTGCCTTGGAGCACAAAGCCTTGGACTGATCCAGACTCCTTCAGGGGGATGTGTTGCACCACAGCACTGCCCTTGGGCAGAAATTCCTTTCTCCTTGTGTGCAGTCTGGACCTCCCCACTTTCCCTTCAAGGCCTCTCAGGCTTCTCCGGTTCTTTCCTCAGTCTCCACACCACTGGGCCCAGGGCTTGGAGGCTTCCAAACCCCTTCATACGATATCTCTGGTATTTAGCCATGAAAATGTTGTGCTCTTAGTGCAGGAGAGACAGAGTGACACTTTTTGCCAAAGGTTGTATTGGCAGAACAAGGCACAGGATCTGGAACTGAATGAGGGGAGATTTCCATTGGATGTCAGGAAGAAATATTTTGTGCTGAGGGTGGCAGGAACCTGGGCCAGGTTACAGAGTAAGTGGAAACCCCATCCCTGGAGCTGCCCAAGGTTTGGAATTTTGTAAAACTTAAACTTGTGGAAGGTGTCCCTGAGTAATTGAAGTGCACTTTGACTAGTGGCTATTTTAGGTCTCTTCCAACCCAAACAGTTTATTATTCTTTTTTCCTATATCCCCAACTCCTTCTCCACAGGGTTGCAAATACCGACATGCACCATGTTGGCATTTTAATGTGACCTAATCCCCAACACTTTATGAAAATGGAAAACCAGTCCTTTTAGGGACATGAATTTCAATGACGTTGGAGGAACCTTTCAAAACTCAAAAGTTACAAAGGAACTAATAGAGATTTCCAACATCTCTGCATGAAAGGCTCCCCAAGTGATCAGTGACAGCCCCCCAGGATGACCTTGCAGCAGAGGTTGGGGGTTTTCTCACTCAGATCCTGAGACTCAGGATGGGCAGCCACAAAGTGCATTTAGGGACAGTGCAAGACTTGCCATGGGATGTCCAGGAAATGACCAAAGAGATTTGTGGAGGAAGATGTATGAGCAATCAGAGAGAAAAGGGTATGAAGGAGCTGGGCATGTTTAAAGAGGTGACTGGTCAGTGCCTTTTTCTGGCTGTGCCCTGTAACTGATCTCACAGTCTGTTATATTTTCCTAATCCCTCCATTGCCAAGAACTTTCTGGGACAAGGGATCTCTGTGCTCTGGGTATGGAGGGAGGTCTAAGTGCAAACGACTGGAGTGGGAGCCACAATACCATCAGATCTTGTGTTCTCTGGGGGCCCAGACACTGGTGAGACTGGTGTGTGTGCACAGAACACTGGTGGGGGTGGGGGTGGGTGGAACCACCAGAGAACATCAAACCAGAGAAACCAGTGACTGGCAGAGGCCTTGGAGCCCCTGTCTGAGATCATCCCCTGAAGGATCCACATTGTCTGGATGTCTCTGGAGCTCTACGTCTTCTCCTGACATGGCAGAGCACACAAACAGCCCATCCTTGTGTTCCTTTCCCCACTCACTGTGCTTTGGCCCAGAAACTTCTTGAGGTCTCTTCCAGGATGATTCCCTGTGCATTTCCCTCCCCATGGGCCTTCCCTTCCTGATGCAGCATCTGTGGGGCAGCAGAGCTGGGTCAGTGCAGGGCCAGGACTGGCTGTGACAGGGGCCATGAAGCCACAGCCAGGAGGTGACAGCAAGGACAGTTTGCAAAATAAAAAATTAGAAATGGCGACTCTTTTTGAGGGAGGGAAGGTTTGACTGGAGCTGGCATGTGAAGAGGATGAAAGACAAGGGGTCTTGAGGGAAAGAGGGAATGTTCAGCCTGGAGATGAGGAAAAGACTTTTCCCCAGTTTCAGGGCCAGTGCAGAGCAGGGTGGCCACAAGCCCAGGGTGCCTTCCTGCCTGCCAGGGTTGGTGGGGTTGTGTGACAGAGCTGCCCCCAGAATCAGAACCCGGGGGGCTCTCCCACCTCCCCCACTCTTTCACCTCCCCCAGATGGAATTCCTGTTGTGTGGGTTCCCTGATGTGCTGGATGACCTCACAATGCTCCCTGGCCAGAATGTCTCCTGAGGGCCACCCAGGCTGCTGCAGTGGAAGTGACCTCACAACCATCACATTCCAGCCATATCCCCCATGCCTGGCCTCCCCTTCCCTCTGCCCCTGTCTGGTCTCTGCTCAGATTGTAGGAAATGATATAACTTTTCTAATTTCATCATGGTTTTAATTAGCCTTTTAATGAACTGCTTGAATTAATGACAAGTTGTGTGTTGGGCCTTAAATCTCTTTCAGCCAGCACTCAGCAGAATTTAACCTACCACTGTGAGAACACAGCTTGGGAAAAGTACTAATTCTCTAAGTTTTGTTAAGTGAACCTTGATATGCTTTGATGAACAAAGCCTGGGATAGAAAGATGTACTGTTGATGTTGGACATCTGGAATGCAGAATTTATGGACCACAAGGACACTTGCAGAAACCAGTAGATAGAGAAGATGGCTAACAAGGACTTAGTAGATGTGATGGAAAGTCCCAACCAGGAGAAAAAGACTAAAAATATGGACTAATTAGCACAGAGAGGGAGAAGTCCATAACCAGTAGAAGATAAAAATTAATTCAATATTAATTCAAAATTACTTCAATAAAATTATGTCATTTAGAACCAATGAACATTGATTTCTTTGTGATGCATTGGTGTCTGTGTGAAAGGATTTCTGTTGGACACACACACAGAGCACTGGGAATAAAGTGATTCCTTCCTTTGTAACACCAAACATGCAGTGTTAGGGGGTTTTATTACCCCAGTCATTTCAGAGGGGTTTGGCAACAGCATGGGCAGGTTTTGATTAATATCTTTTCTCCAAGTTGCTGGGGCCCAATTGCTTCCCCATGAGGCTCCTGTAGCAGAAGTGGCTTTGCAGAGCCCAGCAAGAAAGAACACCCTTAAGCAGCAGCTCTGCAGGGCTGCCCACCAGGCTGGGCTGGCAAGGGAGGGCTCCTGGCCATGGACTGGCAGGACCTGCTGCTGCCAAGATGCATTTGGGGTTTCAGGCTCTCCCTGGCAGAGGTGCCACCAAGTCACTCTGCAGTTTTGCCTGTGGCCTTCAATGTGCTGGGCCTGGCCTGGGACTTTTCCTGCAGTGGGATGTGTCCTGGTCCTGGCACAGGAAAGGCAGTTCCTCCCCCAGCAATCTGCTCCTTCTGTGTGTCAGGCCCCCACTCACTGCCCCTCACTCTGCTCAGTGTTTGCCTTGGCTCGTGGCTGCATTGATCAGATCTGCTTGAGTGTTCTGAGGCACAACCCAACACCTACTGCCTTCTGCACCCACAGCATAAGAAATATGACTTTCCTTTTCTATGGGGCTGGACCTGATGGGTCTTTGCATTACTGTCTTTAGTTTCCATTTTTTGAAAATTACCTTTTCCCCAATTGGGTCAAGATGTTGGGCTCTTTCACAGTTGCCTGAAGTAACTCAGAATCACAGAGTGTCCTGAGTTTCATGGACCTTCAAAGATCATCTAGATCCAACCTCTGTGACATGAACAGGGGCACCTTGCACTAGACTGGGTTGCCCAAGAGCTCTGCCCAGCCTGGCCTTGAACACTCCAGGGATGGGGCATCCACAGCTTCTCTGGGAAACCTGTGCCAGCACCCTCAGAGGGAAAAATTTCTTCCTAATACCTCATCTAAACCTTCTGATTCAGTCATTCCCCTTTTTCCTGTCACTCCAGGCCCTGGTAAATAGTCTCTCTCCATCTTCCTTTTTGTTCTTTAAGGTACCTGAAGGCCACAGTTAGGCCAACCCAAAGGCTCTCTTCTCGAAGTCGAACAATCCCAGCTCTCTCAGCCATCTCTCATGGCACAGCTGCTCCATCCCTCTGATCATCTTGGTGCCTCCTCGGGACTTGCTCCACCAGCTCCATGTCCTTGCTGTGCTGGGACCCCAGAGCTGGAGGGAGCTCTGCAGGTGGGGTCTCACCTGAGAGGGCAGAATCCCCCTGCCCTGCTGCCCAGGCTGCTTTGGAGACAGCCCAGGACACCACTGGTCACCACTTGCCTTGCTGACCAAAGATCCAGTAACACATCCCCCCTGGAAAGGCCTCCTATTACCTGGGTCAGGAAGTTTTCCCCCATTCCTTCCAGGAGTATCCCTTGACTTTTCCAGGTGTGTGGTGAAGTGTCTCTTGACTGTGCCAGGTGCTCCTGTATGATAAAGGTGGGGACAATCCTGACCATAACAGGTGGGGATCACAGGATAATCAGCCACTCTCTGAAAGCCTTGGAACATTCCCTACATGAATTGTATGTAGCAGAAGTGGAACAATTCCCAAACATTTTGGAATCTCCAGTAATTACTGACATGAGGATGGAAATTCAGCAGAGAACTAAAGCCAGTCACCCTGTGACCCCACAAACAGAGGTCGAGAGGGAGGCCCCTGGAGCTCCCCAGCACCTCCCTCTCAGTGGGCACCTCTGTGAGCCTCTCGGAGCTCAGGAACCCTCAAGTTTGCAACACTCCAAAGAGCGTCGCTGATGCCCAGGACAATTCTGATCCCCCCTCAACAAACACACCCCTCCAGGTGCCCCCCTTGTCTCTTGGGAATCACAAAGGGATGGGATGGGAGTGTTTCACTGACAACCAGGAGAATTGTGGATGGGCACCTTTACACACACAGATATTGATGTGTCCAAACATCTCTGCCTGTGTGTGTGTGAATTGAGTGTGGTGTGAATGTTGTTGTTGTGAATCTATAACTGAGTCACTGTTAAAATTGTAGCAAATGGCATCAATTCACTTGATAACTGAGAAACTCATCAATGATACAGTACTACTACTCTGTTTTAACTCTTTTGTATCCAAATCCTTTGCACCCTGACCCTCTTACAGCTCAAGTCTCTGAATAAATCATTCCCATTCACTAAGAAAAAGTATATATTTCTTGTGCGGTCCACTTTGAAATTTCCTCCTTAGGAAAACTACAAAACAACTCCAATTAGTACAAGTCTTCAAGACTTGAGAACAATTAAATGAAGATAAATAAATTGTTTTTCTGTGTTTTAATAAGCCCCAATGTGTATTTGGAGATGAGTCCATGATCCTCAGGAAGTGAGAGAAGATTGAAAAAGTGACTCAAGAAGTCAGAAGCCAAACTCCAAGTCCCTTGAAGCATCAATGGGCCCCACTGAGGGCAGACACTGACAAAGCCTCCCCAGGGACTCCTTAGAGCAGATCCTTAGAGGCCCTGATTGCAGGGAGACAAAGGCTCTGTGCAGGCACCTGCAATGCTGAGAAAACCCTGGGCTGGTTGGAGGAAGCACAAAGGCCAAGGCCTGAGCCCCAGGCCCTGGGACAGCAGGTCCTGTCCCTCACAGGTGGCTCAGGGATGTTTGTGGGGCAGTGGGGTGGGAGGGGGAGGAACAACAAATGTCAAAACCTGTGCAACCCCTCCCAGCATCCTCAGGGATGGGTGAGGCAGAAACTAAGTCCAGAATCTCCAAAGATAGTTCCTTCTGGTGGCCTCAGTGGCAAAGGCACCTGCCAGAGCCAAAGTGACAAATCCCTGGGTGCCTTTGTGCCTTCCAGCCCTGCCAGAGCCCTTGGCCATCTCTCCTGCAGCCTGTCCTGCCCTGTCTCTGCTGCTCCTCTGGCCTTGCAGGCTGCACAGACCCATCCTGCTTTGCCACCAGCCCTCCCAGCAGCATTTCTGTGCCCTCACTGATGTCTCTGCACCATCTCACGCTGTTCCCTGCAACACAAAGCCATGGGATGTTCCTGACACCCTCTGGGTGACCTCTTGGCCCACAAGGCTCCTCTCTGAGTGAAATATCTTTTTCCTCCCTTCCACTCAGAAACTTCCAAACTGCACTTTGTGACTTTCCTTCTCTTTCCAGTACCATGAAAAGCTCTGTCATCCTGACAGAATCACAGAATATGCTGAGCTGGAAGAGGCCTGTAAGGATAATCAAGTCCAACACTTAGCCCTGCACAGGACCATCCATAGGAATGAAACCATGTGAGGATCATCCAAACCTTCCTTGAGCTCTGTCAGGCTTGGAGCTGTGACCAGTGCCCCAGGGTGACTGTTCAATGCCCAAGCAGATCTTCCTTGAGCCTTCACCAGTTCTTCTTCATTCTTTCACAATGGGGAACCTCAAACCCAGACACATCAGTCCAGATGTGTTACCCCAGGGCTCATTCAAAGGGGGTGACACCTCCCTTGTCTGGGTGACCACACTCCCCCAAGGCAGCCCCATGTTCTGTTGTCCTTATTAACTTTGATCCTGAGCCCCTGTGCCTCAGGACATCCCTCACACAGCCCAGGCCCTTCTCCTCGGGGTCACTCCAGAGCTGTTCAGCTCCCTGCCCTCATCTCTGGGTCATTGTGCCCCCAGGGCAGGACTGACCTCTTTGCCTTCCAAAACTCCAGCGGGTTTGTGTTGCCAGAGCCCAGAGCTCCTCAGGGCCCCAGAGAGGGACTCTCAGCTGGGGCAGCTCTCAGGGTGTGTGCACAGGTGGCTCAGCTGCCTCTGGGTGCCCAAGGCTGCTGCTGCCTGTCAGGGAGGTGACAGATGTGACCTGGCAGCCCCTTCCCAGCCATGGCACCCTGGAGATGCTGAGGCACAGCTGACTCCTCACAGCATTGCCACCCATCTGCTCCTTGTGTGCCATGAGCTGATCAGGTCCAGGTCACCTCACATTCCTCTCCAACACCTTGTGCCTGCTTTGGGCCCTCAAGGTCCTTGTCCTGCTCCCAAGGGCTGTTTGGGAGTAGTTAATGGTCAAGGGTTGGGCTTTAGAGCTCAGGGTAGGGATTAGGCAGAAGTTTAGGGATGTTTGGGGTTCTGCTGACAGTGTGTGGTTCATGATTAGGGGGAAAGATTTTTGGTCTGGGTTAGGATTAAAGCTTGGGGGTTTCATAATAATACTGCAGGTGTAGGTTTGGGATGGGCATTAGAGTACAAATAAGAGTCTGGAGTGCTGGGTTTGGCCTTTTCCTTCGAGGTCAGATTGAGATTGGGATTAGAGCAGTGGATTCCTTTGAATGGGAGTGGCAGCACTTTTAGGTTGGGGGTTGAGTTCACAAATTGGGTAAAGGTCTGTCAGAAGTGTTTTCAAAGTCAGTGTTTCAGAACCCTCAGCATGACCTGAACCTGTTTTGACATCATCAAAATGTTTCCTCTCTGTTGTCCAAGCTCCTCCTTCCTTCCCCAATTATCCCATTCCTCGCAGTCTCCCCAGAACTCCCATCTGGATGGGCTCAGCTTTGTGATGACACTGTGCAACCTCATGGAGTCAAAGGGCCATTGTGACATGCTGGGCCTCATGGACAAAATAACTGAAATGTTTCAGAGCCTTATGGAATCAAGGGGTCATTTTGACACTGCTGGGTGTCATGGAAATAAAGGAACCCCGGGACACCGAGGAGCTTTTTCAAATCAAGGGGCAGTTGTGGCACCACAGGGCCTGATGTAGCCAAAGGACTCCAGGAACGATGTGGAAGCCCATGGGACCAAGAGGGCATTGGACATTCAGGGTGTCATGGAACCCGAGTGGCCTTGTGACATGGAGTAACCTCATGGACTCAAGGGGCCACTGTGACACTGCAGGGGCTCATGGAATCAAAGGAACCCTGGGACACAGTGGAACCTCATGAAATCAATGGTCCATTGTGACACTGCAGGGGCTCATGGAACCAAAGGAGTATGGGGACAGTGAGATATCTCAGGGAATGAAGGGGCCATTGTGATATGTTGGTCCTCATGGAAGAAAAGGGACCCTGAGTAATTTCAGAACCTCAGGAACAAAGGGGGCACTGGGACCCCAGAACTCCATGGGATCAGCAGACCCGCTGCCTCCCCCCCACTGCCACATGAACCAGAGTCGCGGCTCTGCCGCCCCTTGGGCTCCTCTGGACTCAGCGTTTGCTTCAGCAGCACAACTTGTCTCATATGAGGCATTTTCCAGATTTTGCTTTGTCTCCTCTTTCCTGTGGTTTTACTTTTTGTTCTTTGTTCCTCCAGAGGGGCAAAGGGGAATGGGAAGCACATGTTGATCAGCATTTCTATCTGTACAAAAAAGGGAGTTGGGACAAGGGTGGGGGAGAAATAAAAGCTATTTCTCTCTCTGTTGTTGGTTTGAACTGTTCCCTTGGTATTGTTGCTTTTGCTGCTGTATTTCTGGTCACTAAACTTATTTTCTTCATTTAATACCTCCTTGTATTTTGTCTCTGTGTATTTGTGGGGAATAAAAGGGGAGAGAGTTCATTTTCTTGGAGTTCCCATTTCAATATTGGTCCTTAAACCAAGGCTGGTTGCTCGAGGGCTCCCTGAAATTGGTATCATACACAAAGGGTTTGAAAATGCAGTTTGTTCCATAGGACTGGTGCTTCAGACCCATCCCAGGAAATCTGGCTGTGCAAGGAAACTGCTTTGTGCCCCCACCCCGCACACTCACATTCTGCAACTGGGCACTGGGATTTACGTTACCAGGACACTTCCTTGAGCACATTCCTATTGGCAACTTTGGAGAAAGCTGAAAGCCTTCCTGCCCTGCCTTCAGGAGATGCCCTTCCCTGATGGAGCTGCTGTTGTGCAGCCCAGCTGTGTCCCAGCAGTGCCCACGGCCTGTCCCTGCCTGTGAGCCCAGGACGGACATGCAGCAGGATGTGACCAAGTTGCAAGAGCACTAAGGCCTTATAGCAACAGTAGGGTTGGATGAAGAGTGTGGAAGTGGAAAAGGAGCAGATATAAAAAGACAAAGTGCTGATGCTCCCTGGCAATGCTGCTGTGCTGTGATAGTCTTACTCTCTCCCTCTGCACACAGGCACTGCCACTGGCCTTCCTGTGGCCACAAAAGAAGGAACTGGAACAAACAAACTGCACCAATATCTTTTATTTGCTTTAAATATTAAAATGATCATTCTCTCATTTACACCATCTCCAAGTAAAACACAAAAGATTAAGGATCAAAGAAAAATTGAGGATCAAAAATAAAGTTTAGTTTCACAGAGCTTAAGACGAAAAAAGAAAAAAACTAAGCACGATAATCATCACCCAAAACCTGAGACAGAAGGTTGGACAGGTAATGAGTTTCTTTATGAGTGATTTGCACATGAAAACAGGCAGGTATTTACTTTAAAAATGCATCGAGTCATCATTTTCCTCACAGCATCCTTGAGTTCCTTATTTCTCAGGCTGTAGATGAAGGGGTTCAGTGCTGGAGGAACCACCGAATACAGAACTGACAATGCCAGATCCAGAGATGGGGAGGAGATCATGGGAGGCTTAAGGTGGGCAAATACAGCAGTGCTGATAAACAGGGAGACCACAGCCAGGTGAGGGAGGCACGTGGAAAAAGCTTTGTGCCGTCCCTGCTCAGAGGGGATCCTCAGCACAGCCCTGAAGATCTGCACATAGGAGAAAACAATGAACATGAAACAACCAAAGACAAAAAAGGCACCAACCACAACAAACCCAAGCTCCTTGAGGTAGGAGTGTGAGCAGGAGAGCTTGAGGATCTGTGGGATTTCACAGAAGAACTGGCCCAGGGCATTGCCCTGGCACAGGGGCAGGGAAAATGTATTGGCTGTGTGCAGCAGAGCATTGAGAAAGCCAACGGCCCAGGCAGCTGCTGCCATGTGGGCACAAGCTCTGCTGCCCAGAAGGGTCCCGTAGTGCAGGGGTTTGCAGATGGCAACGTAGCGGTCGTAGCACATGATCGTGAGGAGATAAAACTCTGTTCCAATAAGAAAGAATAGAAAGAAGACCTGTGCAGCACATCCCATGTAGGAGATGGTTGTGGTGTCCCAGAGGGAGTTGTGCATGGCTTTGGGGACAGTGGTGCAGATGGAGCCCAGGTCTGTGAGGGACAGGTTGAGCAGGAAGAAGTGCATGGGGGTGTGCAGGTGGTGGTCGCAGGCTACGGCGCTGATGATGAGGCCGTTGCCCAGGAGGGCAGCCAGGAAGATGCCCAGGAAGAGCCACAAGTGCAGGAGCTGCAGCTGCCGCGTGTCTGCCAATGGCAGGAGGAGGAACTGGCTGATGGAGCTGCTGTTCGACATGAGCTTCATCTGGCAATGGAGCACTGTCCAAGAAGGAAAAGATAGTGACAATTTAGGACAGATTTCTAAGGACAAAATCAGCAAATATCTCATAGAATTTCCAGCCCACTCCCCCAATTTCAGATTCATTTGGTCTCTCTGGGCTGATTGTGCTGCTCCAGCGAGTTAGGTCAGCCCTGATGCAGTGGGCACACACAATCTGGCTTGTGAAAGCTCCAGTACTCACACCGAGTGCCAGGTGTAAGAACATTTCACTCTCTGCTCTTGTGGCAGAAGATTCTGTGCTGCAGAAACAGGTTTAGCTGAACGTAATAGTGAGTTTGTGATAAGGGAAAAAGCCACAAAAATAACTGCTAAGAGAAGGTGTTTGCACCCGTTAGCAGCAGGTATTTATTTCTGAGCAGGAAGCAAGGCAGCAAAACTTCAAGCAGAGGCTTGCTCACCTGGCAGGAGTCAAAGGGGGCTGTATTATACATTTGAACATAATTGATTACAACATCTCATTGCATATTGATTACAGGTGGGGTCTGGGCGGAGCTGGGGCGGTGTTTTCTTCTGGCATCAGTTCTGTGGAGGGGTCCTTCTGTTCTTCATCCCCAAAAGGAGGGTCCCAGGTAGTCTTCCTCTCCTTGACCCAGCTTGGTTCCTTTCATAGGTGACCTAACCAAAACTAGTAGAAAAAATCTTGGCTAGCTACCATTTTGCTCTATTCAACTGTCCACCATTACCTGATTAATTCGGCTCCAGGCTACAGTACAGAGAACTGAACAACAATCATGTCCTAGGAAAGAGAACAGAACATGCTTGGTAGTAAGGCTGGAGCAAACAGGCCTGGAACTTAGGGAGGGGTTTTGGTTATTGGCCCTTGTTCCTTCTCGGTTTCTTTGAGGTTTTTGTTCTAGTTGTTTGATTTGTTTTTTTTTCTATTGCCATATCAATCAAGTGGTATTATTGAGTCTAGAAATTTTAATTTTTGGTGAATGAAAGTGTGAACATCCTTAGGACGGGACAGATGATAGTGCTCAGCTCTCAGTGTTTTAGTTCATAGTCAGCACAGACAGATACAGTGCTGACTGCTCTGTTTCCCATCTGCCCTGCACTTCCATTTGTGGTGCCTCAGAGCTGATTGCAGAGTAAAATATCTGTGCAGGTTCTGGTGACAATGGCAGAGCAATCCTGAGGAGGCTGGAAAAGGGACACTGATGGTGCCTGTAGGGCACAGTGTGGTGATTTCTCATATTGCCTGTTTTATTCAGTTCTCATTGTAGAAGATGAAGAATTTCTGTGCCTGCTGCTGGACTGAGAAATTAATTACTGTGTCCCATTGCCTACCTGGGCAAGCCAGAGCAGAAGACATAAAGAGCAGGACCAATTCCAATCATGTGTCACAAAACCTTCTGTGCTTCTTTAAAACTCCATTCTTGAATGTCCTGTTGTGATTTGGAGCTGTGAGCAGCCAGCCACCTTCAGCACCCTGAGAGTGGAAGGATCCTGCTCTCATCTACCATTGATTGCTCCTTCCCCACAGCCCTTCTACCCCAGCCCTGTGAGCAGCTCCCCAGGCCGGCTGAGAGCTGACCCTGGCAGGCAGCAGAGTCCCTGCCCCAGCACAGCGCCCTGGGTTGCAGGACCCTGCTCTGCCCCACAGCCCTGGGCACCCCTGGCTGCAGCCCCCGGCTCCACAGCTATTCCAAAGTGTCCCCCAACAGCCCCCACCTCACACATCCCATCAGCTGGGGCTGTGGCAGCTTTAGGAGATACCTCCAGGAGCTGCCCCTGCATTGCCCTGCACCCACAGACTCACCATGTCCAGCACTGCAGAGATTTCTCCTCCATGAGCTCTGAGTCATTCTCCCAGTGCTGAGCCTTTTTAAGCTCTGTCTGTGCCCTGCTGGTGTCCCTGAGCTGCCCTGGCAGTGCCCTGAGCCCTGCTGGGCTGTGCACAGGAGCTGCTCCGCTTGCCAGGAGCTCCCTGTGTGCCAGGAGCCCGGCCCAGCTCAGCAGCACAGCAACAGCCCAGGGCATTTAATGGCCCTCTGGGGGGTTTGTGTTGTTTACATCAGACTCAGTCCTTCAGAGTAACTTCAAACAACTTCTCAAGAAGTCAAAGTGAGAGTGAAACTCTGAAGTTTCTTGTATTCCTATTAGGTTCAATTAAGAGATAAGACTGAGAAAGTGTCCCCAGATTCCAGGCAGAGCAGAAAACTGCAGACAGTGGTGAAAATTAGGAAGAAGCAAGGAAAGGTGTCTCTCATGCTTAGGAAACCTCTATATGTTTCCTTATTCCAAAGGGCCAAGCCCTGACACCCAGACCCTGGGAAAGCAGCTTCTGTTCCTCCCTCATTCCTCAGGGTTCTTCCTGGGGCACTGGGATGTGGGATGTGCAATGCCAAGGGCAGGAGGATGGGGTGGCACCTCCCAGGCTGCTGAGCAGGGACAAGGAGGCAATGAGGCCCCAGGGCTGCAAAGCTCACTTGTCTCCTCATGCCATCAGGGGCACACACAGCAGCCATGGCCAAAGGCCTGCACAAGTTGGCTCTCTTGGGGCCTTTCAGCTTCTGCACATCCCTGTCTCCTCTCCAGCCCAGGCTGTCCTACGGTGTCCATGCCCTGCCCCTTTCCCTGCAGTCTGTCGGCATCCCCTGGCTGCCCCACCTCGCTGGCCCCTTCCTGCACTGACATCTCTCCCTCCTCCCTGGCTCTGCCTTGGAGCACAAAGCCTTGGACTGATCCAGACTCCTTCAGGGGGATGTGTTGCACCACAGCACTGCCCTTGGGCAGAAATTCCTTTCTCCTTGTGTGCAGTCTGGACCTCCCCAGTTTCCCTTCAAGGCCTCTCAGGCTTCTCCTGTTCTTT
This sequence comes from Pithys albifrons albifrons, assembly GCF_047495875.1. Classification (NCBI taxonomy): domain Eukaryota; kingdom Metazoa; phylum Chordata; class Aves; order Passeriformes; family Thamnophilidae; genus Pithys; species Pithys albifrons. The sequence goes on along the minus strand of NW_027286059.1, from coordinate 367,440 downwards.
CCTCAGTCTCCACACCACTGGGCCCAGGGCTTGGAGGCTTCCAAACCCCTTCATACGATATCTCTGGTATTTAGCCATGAAAATGTTGTGCTCTTAGTGCAGGAGAGACAGAGTGACACTTTTTGCCAAAGGTTGTATTGGCAGAACAAGGCACAGGAACTGGAACTGAATGAGGGGAGATTTCCATTGGATGTCAGGAAGAAATATTTTGTGCTGAGGGTGGCAGGAACCTGGGCCAGGTTACAGAGTAAGTGGAAACCCCATCCCTGGAGCTGCCCAAGGTTTGGAATTTTGTAAAACTTAAACTTGTGGAAGGTGTCCCTGAGTAATTGAAGTGCACTTTGACTAGTGGCTATTTTAGGTCTCTTCCAACCCAAACAGTTTATTATTCTTTTTTCCTATATCCCCAACTCCTTCTCCACAGGGTTGCAAATACCGACATGCACCATGTTGGCATTTTAATGTGACCTAATCCCCAACACTTTATGAAAATGGAACAACAGTCCTTTTAGGGACATGAATTTCAATGACTTTGGATGAACCTTTCAAATCTCAAAAGTTACAAAGGAACTAATAGAGATTTCCAACATCTCTGCATGAAAGGCTCCCCAAGTGATCAGTGACAGCCCCCAGGATGGCCTTGCAGCTGAGGTTGGGGGTTTTCTCACTCAGGTCCTGAGACTGAGGATGGGGAGCCAGAAAGTGCATTTAGGGATTATGCAAGACTTGCCATGGGATGTATAGAAAATGAATGAAGTGAAATGTGGAGGAACAGGCATGAGAAAATAAAGAGACAAGGGTATGAAAGGAGCAGAGCATGTGCAAAGAGGTGACTGGTCAGTGCCTTTCTCTTGCCATGTCCTGCAACTGATCCCACAATCTTTCCCATTTTCTTAATCTGGTGAGACTGGTGTGTGTGCACAGAACACTGGTGGGGGTGGGGGTGGGTGGAACCACCAGTGAACATCAAACCAGAGTAACCAGTTACTGGCAGAGGCCTGGGAGCCCCTGTCTGAGATCATCCCCTGGAGGGATCCACATTGTCTGGGTGTCTCTGGAGCTCTGCATCTTCTCCTGACATGGCAGAGCACACAAACAGCCCATCCCTGTGTCCCTTTCTCCACTGACTGTTCTTTGGTTTGGCCCAGAACCCGCCCGAGGTCCCTTCCAGGATGATTCCCTGTGCATTTCTCTCCCCCATGGACCTTCCCTTCCTGATGCAGCATCTGTGGGGAAGCAGAGCTGGGTCAGTGCAGGGCCAGGGCTGGCTGTGACAGGGGTCATGAAGCCACTGCCAGGAGGTGACAGCAAGGACAGTTTGTAAAGAAAAAATTTAGATGTAGGAAATTTGTTTTTTGAGGGAGGGAAGGTTTGGCTGGAGCTGGCATGTGAAGAGAATGAAAGACAAGGGGTGTTGAGGGAAACAGAGAATGTTCAGCCTGGAGATGAGGATAAGATTTTTCTCTAGTTGCAGGGCCAGTGCAGAGCAGGGTGGCCACAAGCCCAGGCTGCCTTCCTGCCTGCCAGGGTTGGTGGGGCTGTGTGACAGAGCTGCCCCCAGAATCAGAACCTGGGGGGCTCTCCCACCTGCCCCACTCCTTCAGCTCCCCCAGATGGAATTTCTGTTGTGTGGGTTCCCTGATGTGCTGGATGACCTCACAATGCTCCCTGGCCAGAATGTCTCCTGAGGGCCACCCAGGCTGCTGCAGTAAACGTGACCTCACAACCACCACGTTCCAGCCATATCTCCTTGGCCTCCTTGCCTCTTTCCTCTGCCACCCTCAGGTCTCTGCTCAGATTGTAGGAAATGATATAACTTTTCTAATTTCATCATGGTTTTAATTAGCCTTTTAATGAACTGCTTGAATTAAAGACAAGTTGTGTGTTGGGCCTTAAATCTCTTTCAGCCAGCACTCAGCAGAATTTAACCTACCACTGTGAGAACACAGCTTGGGAAAAGTACTAATTCTCTAAGTTTTGTTAAGTGAACCTTGATATGCTTTGATGAACAAAGCCTGGGATAGAAAGATGTACTGTTGATGTTGGACATCTGGAATGCAGAATTTATGGACCAAAATGACATTTGCAGAAACCAGCAGATGAAGAAGATGAGTAAGAAGGACTTAGTAGATGTGATGGAAAGTCCCAAACAGGAGAAAAAGACTAAAAATGTGGACTAATTAGCAAAGAGAGGGAGAAGTCCATAACCAATAGAAGATAAAAATTAATTCAATATTAATTCAAAATTACTTCAATAAAATTATGTCATTTAGAACCAATGAACATTGATTTCTTTGTTTGCTAAAAACTGATAAATAGGTGAATAATTGATGCATTGGTGTCTGTGTGAAAGGCAGGATTTCTGTTGGACACACAGAGAGAGCACTGGGAATAAAGTGATTCCTTCCTTTGTAACACCAAACATGCAGTGTTAGGGGGTTTTATTACCCCAATCATTTCAGAGGGGTTTGGCAACAGCATGAGCAGGTTTGGATTAATATCTTTTCTCCAAGTTGCTGGGGCCCAATTGCTTCCCCATGAGGCTCCTGTAGCAGAAGTGGCTTTGCAGAGCCCAGCAAGAAAGAACACCCTTAAGCAGCAGCTCTGCAGTGCTGCCCACCAGGCTGGGCTGGCAAGGGAGGGCTCCTGGCCATGGACTGGCAGGACCTGCTGCTGCCAAGATGCATTTGGGGTTTCAGGCTCTCCCTGGCAGAGGTGCCACCAAGTCACTCTGAGTTGTGCCCGTGGCCTTCAATGTGCTGGGGCTGGCCTGGGGCTTTTCCTGCAGTGGGATGTGCCCTGGTCCTGGCACAGGAAAGGCAGTTCCTCCCCCAGCAATCTGCTCCTTCTGCATGTCAGGCCCCCACTCAGTGCCCCTCACCCTGCTCAGTGTTTGCCTTGGCTCGTGGGTGCAATGATCAGATCTGCTTGAGTGTTCTGAGGCACAACCCAACACCTACTGCCTTCTGCACCCACAGCATAAGAAATATGACTTTCCTTTTCTATGGGGCTGGACCTGATGGGTCTTTGCATTACTGACTTTAATTTCCATTTTTTGAAAATTACCTTTTCCCCAATTGGGTCAAGATGTTGGACTCTTTCACAGTTGCCTGAAGTAACTCAGAATCACAGAGTGTCCTGAGTTTCATGGACCTTCAAAGATCATCTAGATCCAACCTCTGTGACATGAACAGGGGCACCTTGCACTAGACTGGGTTGCCCAAGAGCTCTGCCCAGCCTGGCCCTGAACACTCCAGGGATGGGGCATCTACAGCTTCTCTGGGAAACCTGTGCCAGCACCCTCAGAGGGAAAAATTTCTTCCTAATACCTCATCTAAACCTTCTGATTCAGTCATTCCCCTTTTTCCTGTCACTCCAGGCCCTGGTAAATAGTCTCTCTCCATCTTCCTTTTTGTTCTTTAAGGTACTGGAAGGCCACAGTTAGGCCACCCCAAAGGTTTCCTTCTCCCAGCCAAACAATCCCAGCTCTCTCAGCCATCCCTCATGGCAGAGCTGCTCCATCCCTCTGATCATCTTGGTGCCTCCTCTGGACTCGCTCCAATAGCTCCATGTCCTTGCTGTGCTGGGACCCCAGAGCTGGAGAGAGCTCTGCAGGTGGGGTCTCACCTGAGAGGGCAGAATCCCCCTCCCCTGCTGCCCAGGCTGCTTTGGAGGCAGCCCAGGACACCACTGGTCACCACTTGCCTTGGTGACCAAAGATCCAGTAACACATCCCCCCTGGAAAGGCCTCCTATTTCCTGGGTCAGGAAGTTTCCCCCCATTCCTTCCAGGAGTATCCCTTGACTGTTCCAGGTGTGTGGTGAAGTGTCTCTTGACTGTGCCAGGTGCTCCTGTATGATAAAGGTGGGGACAATCCTGACCATAACAGGTGGGGATCACAGGATAATCACCCACTCTCTGAAAGCCTTGGAACATTCCCTACATGAATTGTATGTAGCAGAAGTGGAACAATTCCCAAACATTTTGGAATCTCCAGGAATTACTGACATGAGGATGGAAATTCAGCAGAGAACTAAAGCCAGTCACCCTGTGACCCCACAAACAGAGGTCCTGAGGGAGGCCCCTGGAGCTCCCCAGCACCTCCCTCTCAGTGGGCACCTCTGGGAGCCTCTCGGAGCTCAGGAACCCTCAAGTTTGCAACACTCCAAAGAGCGTCGCTGATGCCCAGGACAATTCTGATCCCCCCTCAACAAACACACCTCTCCAGGTGCCCCCCTTGTCTCTTGGGAAACACAAAGGGATGGGATGGGAGTGTTTCACTGACATCCAGGAGAATTGTGGATGGGCACCTTTACACACACAGATATTGATGTGTCCACACATCTCTGCCTGTGTGTGTGTGAATTGAGTGTGGTGTGAATGTTATTACGAATTTATAATTAATTCACTGTTAACATTGCTAATCAATGCTATTGAATCACTTGATAACTCTTCAGTTGGTCAGTGATTAAGTACTACTAATTTCTTTTGCTCCCTTTTGTATCCAAATCCTTTGTACACTGATCCTCTTCCATCCCATGTCTCTGTGTAAATCATTTCTTTTCATTAAAAAAAAATATGTTTTTTTAACGTCCACTTTGAAATTTCCTCCTTAGCAAAACTACAAAAAACTCCAATTAGTATAAGCGTTGAAGACTTGAAAACAATTAAAGGAAGATAAATAAATTGTTTTTCTGTGTTTTAATAAGCCCCACTGTGTATTTGGGAGATGAGTCCATGATCCTCAAGTAGTGAGACAAAATTTGAAATACTGCTCAAGAGTTCAGAAGGAAAACTCCAAGTCCCCTGAAGCACCAATGGGCCCCAGTGAGGGCAGGCACTGACAAAGCCTCACCAGGGACTCCTTGGAGCAGATCCTTGGAGGCCCTGATTGCAGGGAGACAAAGGCTCTGTGCAGGCACCTGCAATGCTGAGAAAACCCTGGGCTGGTTGGAGGAAGCACAAAGGCCAAGGCCTGAGCCCCAGGCCCTGGGACAGCAGGTCCTGTCCCTCACAGGTGGCTCAGGGCTGTTTGTGGGGCAGTGGGATGGGAGAGGGAGGAACAACAAATGTCAAAACCTGTGCAACCCCTCCCAGCCTCCTCAGGGAGGGCTGAGGAAGAAACAAAGTTCAGAACCTCAAAGGAAAGTTCCTTCTGGTGGCCTCAGTGGCAGAGGCAGCTGCCAGAGCCCAGGGGACAAAGCCCTGGGTGCCTTTGTGCCTTCCAGCCCTGCCAGAGCCCTTGGCCATCTGTCTTGCAGCCTCTCCTGCCCTGTCCCTGCTGCTCCTCTGGCCTTGCAGGCTGCACACACCCATCCTGCTTTGCCACCAGCCCTCCCAGCAGCATTTCTGTGCCCTCACTGATGTCTCTGCTCCATCTCTGGCTGTTCCCTGCAACACAAAGCCATGGGATGATACTGACTCCTTCTTGGTGAAACCTTGCAAAACAAGGCTCCTCTCTGAGTGACATTTCTTTTTCCCCCCTTCCACTCAGAAACTTCCAAGATGCAGTTTTTGACTTTCCTTCTCTTTCCACTATGAAGAAAAGCTCCGTCATCCTGGCAGAATCACAGAATATGCTGAGCTGGAAGAGGCCTGTAAGGATAATCTAGTCCAACACTTAGCCCTGCACAGGACCATCCATAGGAGTGAAACCATGTGAGGATCATCCAAACACTCCTTGAGCTCTGTCAGGCTTGGAGCTGTGACCAGTGCCCCAGGGTGACTGTTCAATGCCCAACCAGATCTTCCGTGAGCCCTCTCCAGTTCTTCCTCATTCTTCCACAATGGGGATCCTCAAACCCAGACACATCAGTCCAGATGTGTTACCCCAGGGCTCATTCAAAGGGGGTGATACCTCCCTTGTCTGGGTGGCCACACTCCCCCAAGGCAGCCCCATGTTCTGTTGTCCTTATTCACTTTGATCCTGAGCCCCTGTGCCTCAGGACATCCCTCACACAGCCCAGGCCCTTCTCCTCGGGGTCACTCCAGAGCTGTTCAGGTCCCTGCCCTCATCTCTGGGTCATTGTGCCCCCAGGGCAGGACTGGCCTCTTTGCCTTCTAAAACTCCAGCAGGTTTGTGTTGCCAGAGCCCAGAGCTCCTCAGGGCCCCTGAGAGGGACTCTCAGCTGGGGCAGCTCTCAGGGTGTGTGCACAGGTGGCTCATCTGCCTCTGGGTGCCCAAGGCTGCTGCTGTCTGTCAGGGAGGTGACAGATGTGACCTGGCAGCCCCTTCCCAGCCATGGCCCCCTGGAGATGCTGAGGCCCAGCTGACTCCTCACAGCATTGCCACCCGTCTGCTCCTTGTGTACCATGAGCTGATCAGGTCCAGGTCACCTCACATTCCTCTCCAACACCTTGTGCCTGCCCTGGGCCCTCAAGGTCTTTGCCTTGATCCCAGGAAGGGGCATGGAGAGTAAATGGTTGCAAGCTCAGAGTGTGGGAAGAAATGCCCTCGGTTGTGGTGTTGAGGTAAGGATTTATGTATTAGGGTTTAGAGTTTGACATTCAGGGGTAGGGCTTGGGCAGAAGTTTAGGAAGGTTTGGTGTTGTCCTGAGAGTGTCTGATTTGTCCTCAGCAAGTGGGGTATATTTGTGAGGGAGGGTTAGGATTAAATTGAGACGTTTAATGCTTGTGATGGGGCCATGGATTAGTGCCAGTAACAGAGTCCAATTAAAGGTACAGGGAGCTTGAGCTTTGACTTCCTGATAAAGCTGGGATTGGGATCAGAGGAGTGGATTCCTTCCCCTGTGAGGGCAGCACCTTTCAGTGGTGTCAGGTAAGAAACTGGGTAAAGGCCTATCAGGAATGTTTGCACAGTCAGCACTGCAGCACCCTCAGTGTTACCTGAACCAATTTTTACCCCATCAAATTCTTTCATCTCTGTTTGCCAAGCTACTTTTCTCTCCCATAAATTCACTCTATTTCTTCAGAGTCATCTCCTCTCTCCAGAGAGCCTTTCCCCACATGAGTCTGTCCATACCGGCCTGGGTGGCAGCTCCTGGTTCCCACCCCCTTCTCCCTGCAGGGCCCTGAGCTGGTGAAGCTGCTCTGCAGAGGGAGGGGACTGTGGTGCCCTGGGGCCATGGGGTGACCCTGCACTGGCCATGCTGGTCAGGGTGGGAAGCAGACACAGCTGGGTGGGGATCACAGCTGCTGAGCTCCTTTCCATGTTCCCAGATGGCTCAGGAGCCAAGGAGAAGGCTGGGCAGGACCAGGGGGTGTCTCCAATGGCACCAGGGCAGGGTGGGGTGGCAGTACATCCAGTCTATGGGCTCCTCTGAAACATGCCCCAGGCTTGTGTCCCTTTGCCTGCTGGCTCCCCAAAGCAGCTCCTGAGAATGATGAGTCAGGAGTGTTCTCTACAGGTTCATTTTTCTCCTGTATGACTCCTCTTTCAATGGTCATTCCTTTTAGGAAATGCCACTCCTGGCTCATCCAGGCTCACTAACAGGCCCCAGGGATCCCTTGAGCTCTCCTGGACACTACAATAGCTTCTCTCCAGGATGGCATCAGCCACCAGTCCCACTGCAGGTGGGACAGCAACAGGCAGATCCATCAAAGACCTGTAACACTCTGCTTGAACATGTGCAACCAAGAATGGAGCTCTTGGTCCAGCCCTTGGTCCCAACAGATTCCCGTGGGTATCTGATCCCGTCCCTCTAAATCCATCAAGAACCCAAGAGCCAAAACCATTTTAACGGATGAGCTCCCTGAGTGTGTTCCTGTCCCCAGCTCTGAAGAGGTGTCCAGCCCCTGGCCCTGCCCTGCAGTGAGACCCTTTGGCCATGGTGGTGCTTGCCCAGAGCCCAGCTCTGACACAGGGGTCACATGACCCGTTCCTGCTGCAACCACGGGGATGACTCTGTAGGGACAACAGGATTGTCACAGGTTATAGGACACGTTGGGGCTCCCACAACACTCAGGGCACAAGAGGACACTGTGGAAGGGAGGGGAGCCCAGCCATGGAAAGACCATGTGCTGCTGTCCTTGGCCAGGGATTCAGGGGAGCAGCAGCCACGAGTCAGAGGCACAGAGAGCGAGTGCCCACCAAGGCACCAGGGACAGTCCCAAGGGCACCAGGGCTGCTCCTCCACGGGGCAGCTGCACATTGGGCTGCTGAGACCCTCTTGAGAGCTGGGGCTGCTCCAACAGCTCCAGAGGGTGGAATAAATGGGAGCTGAGAGAAATAATTTTTTCCTGTGTCATTTAATGAGATCATCATCACAGGGATCCATCTGTACTTGAGTAGGTTGGGTTAAGAATAAGCTGAGAGAAGGCCAAGATAATACAGAGAAACCTGACTAATACCAACATGAGTAACCTGATCTAGTGAGTGCCACCCCTGCCAGTGGTGGAAGAGTTGGAACTAGATTGATCTTTAAGGTCTCATCCCAACAGAACAGTTCTGTGATGATTCAATTCTATCACAGGTATGGAACAGAAAAACGGAAAAAGAAAAGTTATTTCTGGCTATTCTTGAGGTACAATTGGAGCCCCAGTGGGGTAATTGGAAATCTTAATCTGAAGTGGACTGTGTTCAAAGACTTTGCAGAGGGCATCCTTGATTTCCTTGTTTCTCAGGCTGTAGATGAGGGGGTTCAATACTGGAGGAACCACTGAGTACAGAACTGACACTACCAGATCTAGAACTGGGGATGAGATGGAGGGAGGCTTGAGGTTAGAAAATACGGCAGTGATGACAAACAGGGAGACCACAGCCAGGTGAGGGAGGCACGTGGAAAAGGCTTTGTGCCGTCCCTGCTCAGAGGGGATCCTCAGCACAGCCCTGAAGATCTGCACATAGGAGAAAACTATGAAAATGAAACAACCAAAAGCTAAACAGACACTAACGACAAGAAGCCCAACTTCCTTGAGATAGGAATGTAAGCAGGAGAGCTTGAGGATCTGTGGGATTTCACAGAAGAACTGGTCCAGGGGCAGGGAAAATGTATTGGCTGTGTGCCATGTGGGCACAAGCTCTGCTGCTCAGGAGGGTCCCGTAGTGCAGGGGTTTGCAGATGGCAACGTAGCAGTCGTAGCACATGATCGTGAGGAGGAAAACTCTGCTGAGATGAAGAAGACAAAGAAAAAGAGCTGTGCAGCACATCCCATGTAGGAGATGGTTGTGGTGTCCCAGAGGGAGTTGTGCATGGCTTTGGGGACAGTGGTGCAGATGCAGCCCAGGTCTGTGAGGGACAGGTTGAGCAGGAAGAAGTGCCTGGGGGTGTGCAGGTGGTGGTCGCAGGCTACGGCGCTGATGATGAGGCCGTTGCCCAGGAGGGCAGCCAGGGAGATGCCCAGGAAGAGCCACAAGTGCAGGAGCTGCAGCTGCCGCGTGTCTGCCAATGGCAGGAGGAGGAACTGGCTGATGGAGCTGCTGTTGGGCATCTGCTGCCTCTGGAGGTGGGGCACTGTCCAAAGAGGAAATAACAGTGACAAATAAGATGAGACATTTTTCAAAGAGTCACAGCCATTTCCCAATACCCCTTTCCCTTCTGCTTACACTCCCCACTTTTCCTTTTTCAGGAAACTTTACTTCATATCCATGGCTGGAGCCCTGCTTGGTGCTCACTACATTTCCCATGAGGAGCAGCCCCTCTGCCCACTGGCTGTGAGGGTCACCCTGCTCTGCTCCAGTGGGGTGATGGGCATGGCGGGGGCAGGGCCCATCCTGGTGTTCAGCTGTGTCAGATGAAACTGCTCCTAAAGCAAAAGTTCTCATGGGCATCTGCACTCCCAGTTTTGAGAAGATTTCAGGATTCCAGAAGACAGTTTCAGAGGTTTGGGTGTTTTGTTTCTGACTCCCCTCATCTTCCCTGTGGAGTTTTCCTGGATGGCAGAACCCCTCAGCATTTGTGCTGCCCTGAGGAAGAGCAGAGCAGGGCTTCCCAAACAGGACGATGTCTGTGGCTTAGTGCAGAGTGAGGGGACCTGCTCTGTCCCTCTGCCTTCTTCCAGCTGACCTGGACTTGCACCTTCCTCAGACAAAGAGTGATCACACTCCCATCTTTGTTTGAAATACCACTAGACACTCTTGAGAGCAGAGAGATCCATCACAGATCACTCAATGTCTCAGCCTGGCTCAAGGTCTCAAGGACACACATGGTTCATCTCACCAACTCAACGGCATTTCCTGGGATGGGCACAGCATCTCTGCCCCTCTGCACTGGGGATTTCAGATAACACAATTGTGCTATGAAGATGATTTGCACTCTTGAGGGCAGCTCCCAGCTTGGAAGGACATCTCAGAGAAGAGCCAAGTGTCCTGACAATGGGGTTTGATTCTGGGAAACACACCTCATTCTCCAGGCACACAGAATTCACTACTGACAGCCCCAGAGGTCAGAGGAAAATTGGAATGTCTCATTCCCAGGGACCCACCTGCCTGAGGGGGATCACAGGATCACTGATTGACTCTGTAGCTTGAACTCCCATTCCCAGTGAACCTGACTGAGAAGGAGGAAACAACCCCAGCAACATGAGCAAGTTGAGGAAAAAGGAAATGCACACTGAGGGTCCGGCTGGGAGAAGCCAGGGCAGAACCAGGTGGGCACTCATGGCATTGTCACCCTGAGCCAGCTGTGCCACGTCCCAGACACCAACAATACCAGGTAGTTCTCAGCTCCTCTTCAGCTCCTCAGTGTTCCCTCTGCATGACAAACCACCAGGTATGTGGTTTGAGAGCCTGATAGAAATCCCTCCTTTCACCTTGTCCTTGAAGTATCCCCTGGAAAATATCCTGCAGTGCTCTGGTTCTGTAAGCAGTCCTCACCTATGAAACTCTCACTTGATAGCTGAACAAACCTGCCCTGCCCTGCCCTGCCCTGCTCCACCAGGGTTTGCTCTTTCCACCCACAGCCTCTCCCCCAGCACTGAGGGCGCTCCCCAGACCAGCTGAGAGCTGCCCCTGGCAGGTGGCAGAGCTCCTGCCCTGGCACAGCACCCTGGGCTGCAGGACCCTGCTCTGCAGGACACTTTGGGACAGCCTGGGTGGCACAGCCAGGGTTCAAACCCTACAGCCATCCCCGGGAGGAGGGAACCCTGCTGGGATGTCCCTGGGATGGTGCAGCAGAGAGTCCCTGCTTTGCAGCCCGTCCTCCTCTTCAGCACCAGAGACACTGTGATATCCCACATTAGAGACCCCCCAGGCTGTGGGATGTGCCAGCGTTGGGAGATCTTCCCACAAACTGCACATACATTGCCCTTCATGCAGACTTACCTTCTGAAAGCCTGGAAAGATTCCTCTGCTGTGGATCTTCCTCTCAACTTTCCTCACACCCCAGACTGTGTGTAACCTCTCTCTGCCCTGCTTTTCTGCCCTCGGTGTGTGCAGGCAGTGCCCTGAGCCCTGCTGGGCTGTGCACAGGAGCTGCTCCTGGGCAGAGCTGTCTCTCTGCAGCGCTGCCCGCTTGCCAGGAGCTCCCTGTGTGCCAGGAGCCCGGCCCAGCTCAGCAGCACAGCAACAGCCCAGGGCATTTAATGGCCCTCTGGGGGGTTTGGTGCTGAGTCCGTGAAGATCAGACCCTGAGGAAAGGTGCAGGAACCTCATGAGAAAGCAAAGTCAGAATGAAACTTTAAAGTTTCTTGTAATGCTAATGGGTCCCATTGAGGAATCAAACTCAGAAAACATTTCCAGCATCTTGTAAAATCACAAAGCTGGAAAGAGTAATGACAGGTCACAGAATCACCAAACCATCAGGGTTGGAATAGACCTTCAAGGTCCTCTGGTCCAACTCTGAGTGAAAACCACCATAATCATCCCTAAACCACTTCCCAGAGTGTTACATTGATGCCGAAGGGGGTTTTGGTTTCTGATTTTTCACATTTTGTAGATTTAGGAACACAGTAGCTATAGATTTTTTGTAGGTTAACATTTCTAGCTTAAGTTTAATGTTTTTCTATCTCTACCCCTGCCCCAGAACAGGCAGCAAGATTCTCTAGCTGTTTAGTCTCTTTTCCAAGGTAAAGAGCTGAAGGATATCAGAAGGCCTACAGAATGAAACATAAACCATGTCAGAGTGACCCAGAAGTCAGGACTGGAAGAACTCCAAAAGACCCTTGTGTGCCCAAAGAAGAGGAGGTGGATGAAGACAGAGGGTCTTGACCATCCCAGACCCAGTTCCAGGGGGTGGAACAGGTGTGGAACCAGGGCTGGACTGAGAAATGTGTAAAGCAATGATTGGAGGGATCTTATTATAAAAGCCATGGCAACTAGAACTGGAGGGCACGTGCATGTCATGTATTCCTGTGGGCCGTAGGCCTGTGATGTTAAAGGACCTTTACTTTTTATCTTACCCTACACTAACGTGGCTCAGAGTCCTGCTATGGGGGGGCACTCATGGCATCAACACCCAGGTGCCATGTGAACACTTCCAGAGACACCAACACTTCACTGAGTTACTTATTCAAGCCTATACACTCAGGGAAAAAAAATAATTAATATTTATTCTGAACCTCAACTGACACAATTAAGGGTTGTTTTCTCTCATTTGGTCACTACAGCCTTGATAGAACAGAACAAATCCCACCCCACCAAAACCTCATTTTTGGTCTTTGCTGAGAGCAATGAGGTCCTCTCTGAGCCTCTTCTCCCCCAGACTCCAGAACACCAGTTCCTTTAGCCGTTCCTCATGACACATTATTTCCAGACTCTTCCCAAGCTCCACTCCCTTCTCTGGACACACTCCAGGCCCTCAATGTTCTTTTTGCAGTGAAGGGCCCAGAACTGGACACAGGACTTGAGGTGGGGCCTCACCAGCGCCCAGTACAGATGGACAATCTCTGTCCTGGTCCTGCTGGCGACACTAATTTTCATACAGGCCAGGACACCATGGGGCTTCTTGCCCACATGGGCACTCTCTGGCTCATATTCACCTGCTCTCAAACAGACATCCCAATTCCCTTCCTGATGAGCAGCTTTCAGGACACTCTGCCCACAGCCTGGAGCATTCCATGGGGTTGTTGGGACCCAAGGTCATGATCTGACACTTGGTCTTATTGATCCAGCTTGTCCAGATCCTTCTGCAGAGCTTTCCTGCCCTCCAGCACATCCACAATCACACCCACCTTGGTGTTGTCCACAAATTTACTGAGGGTGCACTCCATCCCCTTGTCCAGATCCTCAATAATGATGTTAAACAGGACCAGCCCCAACACTGAGCCCTGGGGAACCCCACTGGTGACCAGCCCCACCTGGATTTAGTTCCATTCCCCACCACTCTCTGGGCCATCAGTCAGTTTTTCACCCCGCAAACAGTTCCCTCATCCCAGCCATGAGCAGCCAGTTTCTGCAGGAGATGCTGTGGCAGGTGGTGCCAAAGGCTTGACTGAATTCCAGAGAGACACATCCACAGCCTTTCCCTCATCTCCTGAGTGGGTCATTTTGTCATAGAAAGGGGGTCAGTTTGGTCATGCAGGATCTGCCTTTCCCAAACCCACACTGACTGACCCTTATTCCTTGGGTTCCTTCACGTGCCGTGTGATGGCACTCAGGATGATCTGCTCCATGGACGTCTCTGGTACTGAGGTCAGGCTGACAGGTCTGGAATTGTTCAGATCCTTCTGGCCCTGTCTGTAAATGGGCATCACAGTTTGTCAGCTGGGACTTCTCCAGTTCACCAGGAGTGCTGGGCAATGAGTGAAAGTGGCTTGGCCAGCTCTTTCTCCAGCTCCCACAGTACCCTCAGGTGCATCTCATGTGGGCAGGGACTTGTGGGGTTCTCACTGACACAGCAGGTCACTGACCATTTCTCCCTGGGTTATGGGGGCTTCACTCAGCTCCCCATCACCACCTTCCAGCCCTGGGATCTGGGTATCCTGAGCACAACTGCATTTGGTGTTAAAAGACTGAGACAAAGAAGTCATTAATTCCCTCAGCCTTTTCCTCCTGCCCTGACCCTGCGCTGCCTCTGCATCCAGCAAAGGATGGAGACTCCCCTGAGCCCTCCTTTTGCTGCCCATGGATTCAGAGACACATTTTTTGCTGTCTTTAACTGCAGTGGCCAAATTCAGTTCCAGCTGGGTCTTTGGCCCTTCACATTTTCCCCCTCCATAACTTCACCATATCCTTGTAGTCCCCCCAGGTTTTCTGCCCCTCTTTCCAGAGGTGATACACTCTCTTTTTTTTCCTGACATCCAGCCCATGGTCTGTGTTTCACCAGGCCATACTTTTTGCCCTCAGGATTGTCTCAGGCCACAGAGGCACAGCTCCTGGAGCTTTGAGATTTCCTTCTTAAAACACCTGCATCCATCCTGCACTCCTTTCTCCTTCAGGACTGACTCCAAAGGGACTCCATCCATCAGTTTCCCAAACTGGCCAAAGTCTGTCAGCTGTCAGTCCAAGGTGTCAGTTCTGTTGGTGCCCCTCCTTTCACCCACAATGGAAATCCCCATTATTTCATGGTCTCTGTGCCCAAGACAGCCCTGACCACCACATCACCCACCAGCCACAGAATCACAGAATGCTTTGGGTCATGAGGGACCTTAAAGAGCATCTCATTCCAACCCCAGGGGCAGGAACACCTTTCACTAGACCAGGTTTCTCAGAGCCACATTCTGCTTGGCATTGAACAACTTCTAGTGATGGAGCAGCCAGAACTTCTCTGAGAACCTGTGCCAGGGCCTCGCCAGCCTCACCATAAAGAATTTCTTACCAATATCTCATCTAACCCTTCTCTCTATCAGTGTGAAGCAATTTCCCCCTTCTCCTGTCACTCCAGGACCTTGTAAAGTCTCTCTCTGCATCTTTCTTCTTGGCTGCCTTCAGGTCCTGGAAGGCCACAATTAGGTCACCCCAAGGCCTTCTCTTCTCCAGGCTCAACAATGCCAATTCTCTCAGCCTTCCCTCATGGCAGAGCTGCTCCATCCCTCTGATCATCTTGGTGGTCTGTTCTGGACTCGCTCCAACAGCTCCTTGTCCTTGCTGTGCTCGGACCCCAGAGCTGGAGGCATCTCTGCAGGTGGGGCAACATTCAACCAGGTGTGTTCCAGCAAGGACAGTGTGGAACCTCCTGGAACCAAAGGGACACTGTGACACCACAGAACCTCCTGGAACCAAAGGGGACATTGTGACACTTTAGGCCCTCATGAGAAAAAAGGAATCCAGGGAGACTGTGGAAGCTCATGGAATCAAGAAGTCATTGTGACACTCCAGGGCTTTTGGAACCCAAGTAAACCTGGGACACTGTGGATCCTCACGGAGCCATGGGGCAATTGTGACATGTGGGAACCAAAGGAATCCTCAGATAGTTTGGAACCTCTTGGAATCAAGGGGCCATTGTGACACTTCAGGGCCTTATGGAACCAAAGGAACCCTGGAACCTTTTGGAACCTCATGGAATGAAGAGGCCACTGTGACACCTGAGGCCTCATCAAACCAAATGAACACAGGGACACTGTGGAACCTCTTGGATATGAGGGGCCATTGCGACACTGCAGGGCCTCAGGGAACCCAGGGAACACTGAGACATTTCAGAACCTTATGGAACCAGGAGCTGTTGTTACACTGAGGAGCCTGATGGAATGAAGGGGCTTTGTGACACTGCAGGGCATCATGGAGCCAAAGGGGCCCTGGGGCACTGTGGAGCCTCATGGAATCAAAGGCTCTTGTGACATTGCAGGGATTAATGGAACCAAAGGAACCCTGGGAGACTGGAACCTCATGGAATCAACGGGCCATAGTGACTTGTGAAGAGCCTTATGGAGACAAAGGGACCCTGGGGCACTGTGGAATCTCATGGAACTAAGGGGCCTTTGTGACTTGTGGGGAATGCTGGAATCTAATGAACCTCAGGACATTTTGGAACCTCATGACATCAAGGGGCCATTGTGGCACTGCAGAGCCTTATGGACCATGGCAGGATGTTCTGCCCTGATCAGGCCCAGAATCCACTCAGAGAATGCAAACAATGCAGGCTCTCTGGGCTGAGTTACCGCTGCCACCAAGGGGCTGTTTGGGTGTTGAATTCTGCTAAAACCAGCCTGGTTCACCAAACTGCAAATGCTCATCCTGCTTTTTGGAACAGGATCTGACAGATAAGCTGCTCACTGGCCTGGAAATTCATGACTAGCAATCCCTCACTGTATAACTCTAAAAGCTCTGTCCAACTTCCATATGGCAGATCCTTTCACAGACTGTCTTGAAGCATGTGGAGCTTCTCCCATGAAGCAGGGACGGCTCTTCATGGTCACTGCCCAGAGGTTAAGGGAAGGAGAGAGATCTGCTCTCTTTAGTTGTGTGAGAATTACATCAATCTCTGCTTAATGATAGTTTCTTTGCTGGCTTCAACACAACTGTTTTAAAATAACTGCTTTGACACAGTGCACTGCACTATTTTATGCTATAATAGACTCTACTAGGAGGTTTTTAGCTTTTCCACAGGATAGTACATATTTAAGTAAAGGATTAAGATCTTTTATCTGTTCACTTGTCTGTTCTTTTGTCTACTCATTTCCCATAATAAGTAATTCATTTTACATAAGTATATCTGATTTGCCATCACTAAAACCTGTGCGAAAAAGTGATTCAATAACACCTCTGTAATTTACACTGCAGAGTAAATCTGAGGCTAAGATCACACTCAGGCTCCTCTCTGAGAAGGAGTTTAGAAAGCAAGGGGTCCTTTCAGCCCCTCACAGCTCAATGAGGCAGCTTCTCTAATAAACATTGTCTGAGATTTCTATTTCCACCATCACCCCATGAGGTTCCACAGAGTTCCAAAGTTCTTTTGGTTCCCTGAGTCCCTGCAGGGTCACGATGACCCTTTGATTCCATGAGGTTCTGCAGAGAAACAATGATCCCTTTGGATCAATAAGACTCTGCAGTGTCACACAGGGCCATTCATTCCATGAGGTTCCACACTGTCACACTGGTCCCTTATGCTCCACAAGACCATGCACTGTTATAATGGCCCCCTAAATCCATGAGATTCCACAGTGACCCCATGATTCCATGAGGTTCTGCAGTGTCACAATGTCCCCTTTGTTTCATCAGGCTCTGAAGTGTCACAATGACCCTTTGATTCCATGAGGTTGCACAGAGTGACAATGATCCCTTTGGATCAATGAGACTCTGCAGTGTCACAATTCCGTAAGGTCCCACAGTGTCACACTGGTCCCCTGTGCTCCACAAGGCCCTGCACTGTGACAAAGGTCCCTTAAATCCATGAGATTCCACAGTGACCTCATGATTCCACAAGGTCCTGTGTCGGGGTAAGGTTGATTTACGGCGGTCAGAGGAGGCAGAGACAAACTCAGGCAGCAGTTAAATCAGAAGGCTTACACTGAAGACAAAGGACTTTATTGTTAGTTACAGCTTTACATTTATCTACTTTCTTCCACAGCAAGTCATCTCAGAACTGGTCAGTCAGCTCAGTTAAGCATACATGGAAACATTCTACTGGCCAAAAGGTCTCCTGCATTCTGTAGGTGGCTCCTTCCCCCTTAAGGGTGCACTGCAAACTTCTTTCATTCTAGAATACACTCTGAACTGCACCATATCAATCTCTTAATCAATTACCTCAGACATTAGGGGGTCCAGAGACCCATTGAGTTAAACCCCATAGTCCTGCAGTGTCACAGTGGTGGTTTCAGAGATGGTGGAGCTTTTACTTTTGTGGTCAGAAATAGAATGAGAAAGAAATAATGTCACCAAGGGCAGCTGGGGAGAAAGAGCCAGGGAGGAGGGAGAGATGTCAGTGCAGGAAGGGGCCAGCGAGGTGGGGCAGCCGGGGGATGCCGACAGCCTGCAGGGAAAGGGGCAGGGCATGGACACCGTAGGACAGCCAGGGCTGGAGAGGAGACAGGGATGTGCAGAAGCTGAAAGGCCCCAAGAGAGCCAATTTGTGCAGGCCTTTGGCCATGGCTGCTGTGTGTGCCCCTGATGGCATGAGGAGACAAGTGAAACTTGCAGCCCTGGGGCCTCATTGCCTCCTTGTCCCTGCTCAGCAGCCTGGGAGGTGCCACCCCATTGTGCTGCCCTTGGCATTACATGTTCCCACATTCCAAGTGCCCCAGGAAGGGTCTGAAGGAAGGAGGGAGGGCCAAGATCTCCCTTCCCAGGGCCTGGGAGTCACACCTTAGCCTTTTGAATTCTGAAACACAGCCAGTTTTATTAAAGATGAGAGTCATCTTTCCCTTCCTTGTCTATACTTGTGCCATCACTCCTTCCAGTTTTCTGCTCTAGCTGGAATCTGGGGACACTTTCTCAGTCCTGTCCCTCAGTGGGACCCATTAGCACCACAAGAAACTTCAGTGTTTCACTCTCAAATTGACTTCTTAAGAAGTTGTTTGAAGTTACACTGATGGACTGAGTTTAATGTAAACAACACAAACCCCCCAGGGGGCCATTAAATGCCCTGGGCTGTTGCTGTGCTGCTGAGCTGGGCCGGGCTCCTGGCACACAGGGAGCTCCTGGCAAGCGGGCAGCACTGCAGAGAGACAGCTCTGCCCAGGAGCAGCTCCTGTGCACAGCCCAGCAGGGCTCAGGGCACTGCCAGGGCAGCTCAGGGACACCAGCAGGGCACAGACAGAGCTTAAAGGGGCTCAGCATTGGGAGGATGACTCAGAGTTCTTGGAGGACAAATCTCTGCAGTGCTGGACATGGTGAGTCTGTGGGTGCAGGGCAATGCAGGGGCAGCTCCTGGAGGCATCTCCTAAAGCTGGCCCAGCCCCAGCTGATGGGATGTGTGAGGAGGGGGCTGTTGAGGGACACTTTGGAATAGCTGTGGAGCCGGGGGGTGCAGCCAGGGGTGCCCAGGGCTGTGGGGCAGAGCAGGGTCCTGCAGCCCAGGGTGCTGTGCTGGGGCAGGGACTCTGCTGTGTGCCAGGGTCAGCTCTCAGCCAACCTGGAGTGCTGCTCACAGGGCTGGGGGAAGGAGCAAACCATGATAGGTGAGAGCAGGATCCTTCCACTCTCAGGGTGCTGACGGTGGCTGGCTGCTCACAGCTCCAAATCACAACAGGACATTCAAGAATGGAGTTTTAAAGAAGCACAGAAGGTTTTGTGACACATGATTGGAATTGGTCCTGCTCTTTATGTCTTCTGCTCTGGCTTGCCCAGGTAGGCAATGGGACACAGAAATTAATTTCTCAGTCCAGCAGCAGGCACAAAAATTCTCCATCTTCTACAATTAGAACTGAATAAAACAGGCAATATGAGAAATCACCACACTGTGCCCTACAGGCACCATCAGTGTCCCTTTTCCAGCCTTCTCAGGGTTGCTCTGACATTACCATCGGAACCTGCACAGATATTTTACTCTGCAATCAGCTCTGAAGCACCACAAATGGAAGTGCAGGGCAGATGGGAAACAGAGCAGTCAGCACTGTATCTATCTGTGCTGACTATGAACTAAAACACTGAGAGCTGAGCACTATTATCTGTCCCATCCTAAGGATGTTCACACTTTCATTCACCAATTTTTAGACTTAATAATACCACTTGATTGATATGGCAATAGAAAAAAAACAAAACAAAAAACTGTAACAAAAACCTCAGAGAAACTCACTATTAAGTTCAACTAAACCTGTCTTCTGCAGTCCAGAATCTTCTGCCACAAGAGCAGAGTGAAATTTTCTTACACCTTGCACTCCTTGTGAGTACTGGAGCTTTCACAAACCAGTTTCCATGTGCCCACTGCATCAGGGCTGAACTAACTCCCTGGACCAGCACAATCAGCCCAGAGAGAAAAATTGCATCTGAAATTTTTGGATTGGGCAGTAAATTCTATGAGATATTGGCTGATTTTTCCCTTAGAAGTCTGTCCTAAATTGTCTCTATCTTTCCCTACTTGGACAGTGCTCCATTGCCAGATGAAGCTCATGTCGAACAGCAGCTCCATCAGCCAGTTCCTCCTCCTGCCATTGGCAGACACGCGGCAGCTGCAGCTCCTGCACTTGTGGCTCTTCCTGGGCATCTCCCTGGCTGCCCTCCTGGGCAACGGCCTCATCATCAGCGCCGTAGCCTGCGACCACCACCTGCACACCCCCATGCACTTCTTCCTGCTCAACCTGTCCCTCACAGACCTGGGCTGCATCTGCACCATTGTCCCCAAAGCCATGCACAACTCCCTCTGGGACACCACAACCATCTCCTACATGGGATGTGCTGCTCAGGTGTTTTTCTTTGTCTTCTTCATGGTGACAGAGTTTTCCCTGCTCACCATCATGTGCTACGACCGCTACGTTGCCATCTGCAAACCCCTGCACTACGGGACCCTCCTGGGCAGCAGAGCTTGTGCCCACATGGCAGCAGCTGCCTGGGCTAGTGGCTTTCTCAATGCTCTGCTGCACACAGCCAATACATTTTCCCTGCCCCTGTGCCAGGGCAATGCCCTGGGCCAATTCTTTTGTGAAATCCCCCACATCCTCCAGCTCTCCTGCTCATACTCCTACCTCAGGAACCTTGGGCTCATTTTGGTTGGTGCATGTTTATTGTTTGGTTGTTTCATTTTCATAGTTTTCTCCTATGTGCAGATCTTCAGGGCTGTGCTGAGGATCCCCTCTGAGCAGGGACGGCACAAAGCCTTTTCCACGTGCCTCCCTCACCTGGTCGTGGTCTCCCTGTTTGTCAGCACTGGTGTGTTTTCCTACCTGAAGCCTCCCTCCATCTTCTCCACATCCCTGGATCTGACATTGTCAGTTCTGTACTCAGTGGTGACTCCAGCAATAAATCCCATCATTTACAGCCTGAGGAACCAGGAGCTCAAGGATGCTGTGAGGAAAATGATGACCAGATGCTCTCCAGATGCATGACACTAACTTTTGTTTTCTGCATAGTATTCAGAATGGAACTCATTTCAGGTCCATCCTGCTTTCTCAGCATTTTGATGGGGGGCATTGGTTCATCTTGTCATGAGTTTGTGCACAATTAAATTTTTTAATTAATCTCCAGTCCAGTCCAGTATCTTCCTTTTGTATTTGACCCAGAGACTGTCTAAATGAGGAATAGTTCTTGAGTAGTTACACAAAATAAAGGACTGTGGAGTCACTTGTTTGATCTTCTTAGGCATTCACAAAGGACAGGTCACTGCAGGACAGTCCATGTTTACAGAGAGGAGGGGTCTGTTCAGAGCTGCTTTTTCCACTTCCACACTCTCCTTCTGAGCCCTTGTGTTGGACCAAGGCCTTGGTCCTCTGCCAGGTTGGTTACGTCCTGCTGTGTGTCTGTCCTGGGATCACAGGCAGGGACAGGCCATGGGCACTGCTGGGACACAGCTGGGCTGCACAACAGCAGCTCCATCAGGAAAGGGGTTCTCCTGAGGGCGGGGCAGGGCAGGAAGGCTTTGGGCTTCCTTCAAAGTTGTTACTAAGAACATGCCAAAGGAAGAGACATTCAAGAGGCTCCTTGTGCTGCTTTGTCCTCCCTGGGGCTCAGTGTGATGAGATGATTGTCCCAGTTTGGTCCTCAGGGGACTTAGTTCTGCTTCAGGTTTTGCTTGCTGGTGACCAGTGTCCATGCAGACAGGAAATGGTTTATGATGATCCATCCTGGGTTTCCATGGCTTGTGACAGGGCTGATGGCAGGTGAATGTTTTTCCAAACAGGCTTGGAAGCTGTCAGGAGAACTCAGGGGAACTGCCAGGACAATTTGTGCAAGGAGTCAGCAGGAAAGTTTTGGCACTGATCATGAGTTTGTTCAGGTTGGTGTGATCCAGAGATAAAATTTTAAAGTCTTGGTGTGAACTGGCAAATGGCTCTTCATGGATAATAGGCTGGATCCAGCGCAGCCCCCAGACCCATCTCCCACCACTGGAACAAGGCAGGGCCCCTCTGAGCACCCTCCATGGCCAATCAAGAGCTTGTGTGGCAGGGGGGCAGTGGCAGCGACCACCATCCGCTGGCTCTGCCTCCCAGCCTGACCAGCAAGCCCAGCAGAGGCCCCCATGACCCTGGGCACCACAGCCCCTGTGCCCTGCAGAGCAGCATCCCCAGCTCAGGGGCTGTGGGGAGCACGGGGAGGGGCTGCAGGAATGGCTGGTCAGGCCAGCACAGACGTGTTTCCCTGGGGAAAGGCTCTGTGGGGAGATGGGATGTGCCAGGAGAAGAGCAGGACAGGCTGTGGGTGCAGAGGAGCCATGGAAAGAGGCTGTCCTGTCCCTAGGGCTGAGGGAGATGCCTGAGGAGCCCCAGGACTGATTCTCTCCTGCTGTCCTGGGGAATGGGGCTGGCCCTGGGGCTGCAGGAGATGCCTGAGATGATGGTCTCCTGAACATTCCAGACACAGAGTCACTGTCCCTCACCTCCATTGCCTCCATTTCTTGCTGCAGGGCCAGACATGGTTGTGCTGCTCTGTGGGGCTGGGGCTGGGGCAGGTGGATTGGTGAGACAGGGAGGGGCTGGAATGGGCCATGCCAGGGAGAGGAAAACCCCAGTGTTGAGCTGAAGTGTGTGAGTGTGCAGGGTGGGGGCTCTGCAGGGCTGAGGTGCCTCCAGCCCCGGGCAGTGGCAGCAGGAGCCCAGGGAGACACTGCACCTGCTGCCAGGAACTGTCTGTGTGTGTGCAAGGGAAGGACTCGTGTCTCTGAACAGCCCTGGGGGTGTGAGCAGGGCATGAGCCCAGCTCAGGTGTGGGCACTTGCCAGAGCCCTGATATTTCTGGGTGTGACTGCAGGAACAACCTCCATGTTCCAGGGACATTTATCTCACCAGCCTTGAGCATGCCCATTGCAAATGTCCATGTCTCCTCCATCCCTCTCCTCTGCCTTTATGTCCCTTTCTTCCCACACCAGGAAACAGCCTGGGGGAATCTCCTCTGTGCAGTCAAGAGAGGCTCTGTGAGCAGGAGTGACAGTGTTCTCCAGAAGGTGCATTTGTCCCCTTTGACATGGTCCAGAGCTCAGGACTGTGAAAACATTCCCAGGCACACACAGCTTGGAGAGATCTTGGAAGGCAAATTGGGAGAGGAAGAAGAGAAGAGGCAAAATTAGGGATATGAAACCAACCCAAAGAAGTTCAGTAGCTCCTCTGAGCAATGTTTCTGCATTCAAAACACTGGTAGGAAATGTACTCTGATAAATAGCTGCACAAATATTTTCACATAAACAGAGAGTGAATCAGATTAATAGAACAAGTGTGTGGTGTTGTCAGTAAAAAGAAAATTATGAAAAAATCTTGAAATTAAAAATAAACAGCACATCATAATGATAGGCAAGGAAGACTTCAACAATTACCAGGATTTCTTGTCTGCAGAGGTTTCAACTACCTCCCAAAACCCACACTCCTGGCTTCAGGCCATGACTTCCCAGAGCAGTCACAGAGTTGGCCACTGCCCCAGAGATGCCCCAGGGCAGCTCAAGGACCCAAGTGTGAAAAGTCCCCCAGTGTCTGTGAGCCCTTCTGGAACAGGAGCTGCTGGGCAGGAAGGACCAGCTGGGGAGGGGCAGGGAATCCCCCCCTGCAGCACTGCTGGCCAGGCTGAGGAGGGTCCTCTCCAGCACAGCAGAACATCCTGTCCCCTTGGGGGCTGGGCTGTCAGATGTGTTCCCAGAACAGACTGGCCAAGCTGGGCAGGCAGATGCTCAGGGGTCGTGAAGGGCATCACAAAGCTGAGCCCATCCAGCTGAAGGATTTGGGGAGGTCAGGAGGAACTGGGACAAATGGGATGGGATATTTGGGGGAGGGAAGAGGGGCTTGGCCAACAGAGAGGAAAGATTTTGGTGAGGTAAAACCAAGTTCAGGTAATGCTGAGGGTGTTGAAACACTGACTGTGCAAACACTCCTGATGGACCTTCACCTATAATTTGTGTACCATTGCAACTTCTGTGAGGATAACTTGATACTCCTCATTTCACCCCCAGCAATCTTCTCTCAGGAACCAAAGGGACCCTGGGACACTGTGGAAAGCCTTGGAACCAAGGGGCCATTCTGACACTTGGGAACCTCATGGAATCAAAGTTCCATTATGACCCTGCAGGACCTCAAGGAAACAGAAGCCCACTCTGACCCTGTGGAGCCTCATGGAATCCAGGGATCATTGTGACACTCCAGGGCCTCATGGACTCCAAGCAACCCTGGGACACTGCAGAAATTCATGGAATCAAGGGGCCATGATGACTCCGCAGCATCTCATGGATTCAAAGGAATCCTGGAACACTCTGGAATCTGATGAAATCATTGTTCAATTGTAACATTGCAGAAACCCAGGGGCAATTCTGACTTTTAAGGGCCACGTGGAACAAAAGGGACCCTGGGACACTGTGGAAACTCATGGAAAAAGGGGGTCATTGAAACACTGCAGGGCCTGAAGGAACCAAAGGTATCCTGGGACACTGCAGAGCTCACGGAACCAAAGGGTTCATTGTGACATGTGGGGCCACTTGGAAAAAAAGGGGTCTTGAGACAGTTTTTAACCTCATAGACTCAAGGGGTTATTGTCACACTGTGGAACCTCAGGGAACCAGGATGTCACCTGGACACTGCAGGGCCTCACAGACCTAAAGCAATCCTGGGACATTACTGAATGTTATGGAAATATTTTGGGTCTGGCTGAGCTGGAGCTCATTTCCCCACAGCAGCCCTCCCAGTGCTGTGCTTTGTGTTGGGAGCTGGAAAGGTGCTGAGAACACACCAATGTTTTGGCTACTGCTGAGCAGACCTGGCACAGCCCCAGCACTGCAACATTCCTTCCCCAACTGAGGGCAAGGTCCTGGGAGGGGACACAGCCAGGCCAGCTGAGCCAGTGACCAGAGGGATATTCCAGACCATGGGATGTCAGCTCAGATATAAAAGCTGAGGAAAGGAGGAGGAAGGGGAGCATTCATTGTTTCCAATGTTTCCCTGCTGAGCAGCTGCTCCGTGTGCTGAAGCCTGGCTTGCTGGGACATGGCCAGACATCACCGATGATGGGAAGTAGAGAATAAACCTGGTTATTTTCTTCTTTTTTTGTTTGTGTGCAAACTTTGGCTTTTGCTTTAGTAAAGTGCCTTATCCAAACCTACCAGTCATTTTCCACCTTATTCTCTCTCCCCTGTCCATCTGGGAAGGGCAGTGATAGAGCACCTTGATGGGCAGTCTGTAATTCTCCCCATTCTCATTTTGCTGTTTTTAAAGATGGGCTTGGCATCTGCCTTTTCCAAGGACCCCAGAACCTCTCAGATTGCTCTGGGCCTTTTGAGAGCAGAGCCCAGAATCCCAGGCAAGGGTGATGCAGCAGTTCAGGAGCACTTGGAATCAACTGTCCAAGACCACTTAGGTGAATCTCACTGGGCCAGTGGAGTTTGTTCCTGGAGTCACTCAAAGAAATGTCAAGGTCCAGCAAGACATCCACCTCTGAACTGGGATTGTGGGATTCTCATGCACCCAGGAGTGATCAGAGAGTCTTTCCCTTTTACACCCACGGGGAGATCATTGCAGGAGTCACAGTCTCTCCCTGGGCTCTCACTGCCACTACCATGGACTGGAGGCACCTCAGCCCTGTGGGGTGTCACCTGCTCTGCCCCTCTCTGAGATGCCCCACGGCCTGAGGGATGGACACAGGGGGAGCTCTGTGCTCAGAAGCACATCCCAGTGCTGCATCCTGGGGGTTTTCCAGGGGATGTGGGGCCCAGAGTGAAGTGACCTCGAGACACTGTGTGTCCCACAGCCCTTCCCAGCATCTCCAGGATTAGCTGATGGTGTTTGTGTTCTCTTGGGTTCATCTCCCCACACACACACTGTGCATGCTGAAGTCTCCTCTGTACAATTGCAGCATGGCCTTGTGAGCTGCTCATTTGGTGTCCTCATGGAGGGACAAACAACCTGTCAGTGGTGGGTGAGAGGCCAGTGCTGGGAATGGTGTTTGCAGGTGGTGATCTGTGACAATTGCCCTGGGGCCCCTTGGCCAGGGTGTCCAGGAAACAAAGACAAAGCCCAGACCCTGCTCTGCTGCTCCTTCAGGTGTGTCCCTGGAGGCCTGGCTGTGGAAGGGACACTGCTGTGCCCTCTCCTGCTCTCACACACTTTGGCTCTTCACTGTGCTTGTCTGCAACAGGGCAGTTTCCTGGGGCTTGACAGCCTATGAGAAGAAACCAGTTCCTTACAGCCCCAGGGCTTGTCACCTCCTCACCCACTCCATAGAGCTGTGGAGGTGTCCTACTGCTCTCCTGCACTCCCCATTCCACACCCCACATCACTCTGCTCCAGGAGCATCCTGTGAGGAACCAGAGATGGGTGGCAGGGCTTGGCTGTCCTGCTTGGCAAAGTCCATCAGGCACTTTCACAGCCACATTCCACAGTCCCTTTTCCACCTGTAACCAATGACTCTGAGCTGCTGCTTCCCCAGCCCTCAGGAATGGTCTCCTTGTCTGCTCTTCCCCTCTGGGGTCTCTTTTCAGTGATGGCCTGAGCAGAGCTTGGTGACATCCTCAGGAACCTGGAGCTTTGCTGATGAATTTTACTTTTTTAGAGACTTGTTCTGTCTTCAGATCTTCAGTTAGGGAATTCAGTGCCAGAGTGCTCATTAACATTCAAAACAACCTAACAAGACAAGCCTCTGGGAATAATTTACTATTAAGTCTTGAAATTTTTGTGGTTAATTAGACAGATTTCAGAAGTGTATTCAAAGTGAGTGTATTACAGTAACAAAAAAAAAAGAAAGATTTCTTCTTGTCCCGTTTACTTTTTTCCCTGTTAATACACTGAGAGCAACAATCCCTAACTGATATTGCTCCTGATCACCAGGAATGGTCTCTTTTTCTGCTCATTCCCTCCATTTATTCAGTGATCTTAATCAGATAACCCCCTGGGAATAATTTACTTTCGATTTTCAAATCTTCTGTGGTTAAATTCGCAGATAAAAGAAGCACATTCAAATTGAATATCTTTTACTATTTAAAAAAAAAGAGAAAATAAGTCTTTTTTGTAGCCTGTTTATTTTTTACTGTTTAAACATTAATATCAGCCATCCCCAAATGATAATCCTGAGTGTCTCTTAATGCAGTCTAAATAGACATGAAAATCAAGATATTTTATGTTTCACAATCAATGAAACATTATCCCTAATCCCCACCCCACCATTTCCCTCATCACACCCCTGGCACTCAAAGCAGCCTTGTGGAATCTGAGCTTCCTCCACTAAAGGCTGGACCTGCAGGTTTCAGCTCCTTGGCACCAACTCCCACCTGCTGTACTTGGAGAAAGAGCTGCAGGAGACACACAGGGATGTTCGTGTATTGTCAGCAAACAAAACCAAAGAGAGGCACAGCTCAAAAATAGAAGAAATTCCTCTGCTGTATTTTAAGTTCACATTACTGACGTCCACATTCCACAGCAGGCAATTTTAGACCAATGGAAAACATGTTATGTGTCAAGCACAGATCTAAAGGTCCCTCCAAGTGCTCCCTACCCCAATTCTGTCCATTTTGCTCTTTGCACAAAGTGAGTCACACACTGATGTCAGAAGTTCCCTTGATCCAGAGAGGGAGGAAAAGAGAGAAAGTGAATGAATTACTTTGTTGTGCAGAGATAAATCTCCACTAATCCAAATATTTTGGGGTTTCAGGAACTTTACTGAGCATGTTCTGCAGCATTTGTTCAGATGACAACAGGTTAGGTGGGATTGTTGATCTGCTGGAGGGCAGGCAGGCTCTGCAGAGGGGTCTGGACAGGCTGGATCGAGCCAGGGATGGGGAGTTCCTGTCACTGCTGGCATTTGGCAGGTGTAAGGGACACTTCTAGGTACTCACCTGCACTGCTCTGCAGCCTGAGACTTACCCTGGCAAAGGGCTGTGAAGATTCCTCTCCTGATGAGCTCTCACCTGTCCGCCCACCCCAGGACACCTTCAACCTCTTTCTCACTTCTCTTGTCTGTCTTTAATGCCTGCAGGTCCTGCCCTGCTCTGCCATGTGGTCACCTTCTCTCCACTGAAGAACTGTGGGAGTCCTTCTGAAAGATCCTGCATGCTGTGGGATGTGCCAGCTTTAGGAGATCCCTGCAGGAAGGGAAGATTAACTTTCCTATAGCCAGAGAATTCTTCTTTCAAATACTGTGGAGGTTTCTCCTATAGTGAGAGCTCAGTCCCCTCCCAGCCCAGGCTGCCTCTCATCTCTGTCCCTTCTCTGCTGTGCCCTCGGTGTGTGCAGGCAGTGCCCTGAGCCCTGCTGGGCTGTGCACAGGAGCTGCTCCTGGGCAGAGCTGTCTCTCTGCAGCGCTGCCCGCTTGCCAGGAGCTCCCTGTGTGCCAGGAGCCCGGCCCAGCTCAGCAGCACAGCAACAGCCCAGGGCATTTAATGGCCCTCTGGGGGGTTTGGTGCTGAGTCCCTGAACATCAGACCCTGAGGAAAGTTAAAGTGAGATTCAAACTGTAAAGTTTCTTATAGTGCTAACGGGTCCCACTGAGGGACACAAATGTGAAAACATCCCCAGGGTTTTTTTGAGCAGAAATTTGGAGGCACTGATGACAGGTCTGAGACTCACAGATTTATCAAGGCTGGAAGAGACCTTCAAAGTCTTCTTGTCCAACTGTCATCCAAGCACCACTAGAATCATCCCTAAATCGTATTCCAAGATGTCACATCCATACACCACTTGAGCCCTTCAAGATACCACCACCTCCCTGGGCTAATTATTTCATTGCATAAACACCCTCTCAGTGAAAAACATATTTTTAATATCTAATCTGATCCTTGACATACTCAAGTCTGTTTCCTCTCTTTCCCTCCCTACAGGGTTGGCAGAAGAGAAGGGGGCCCCTGCTCACTAAGACCTCCTTTTGGGTCTTTGAAGAGAGCAATGAGGTCCTCCCTGAGCCTCCTCTTCTCCAGACTCAAGAACACCAGTTCCTCATCCAACATGTTTTCCAGACTCTTTTCCAGCTCCATTTCCTTCTCTGGACACACTCCAGTCCCTCAATGTCCTTTCTGTAGAGAGAGGCTCAGAACTGAGCACAGGACTTGAGGTGAGGCCTCAGCAGTGCCCAGCACAGAGGGACAATCCCTGTCCTGGTCCTGCTGGCCACATTATTCCTTACACTGGCCAGATGCCTTTGGCCTTCTTGCCCACCTGGGCACACTCTGACTCATATCCAGCCACTCTCCAGCAGCACCCCCAAGTCCCTTCCTGCTGAGCAGCTCTCAAGCAACTCTGCCTCCAGCCTGGAGCATTCCATGGGGTTGTTGGGACCCAAGGTCAGGATCTGACACTTGGTCTTATTGATCCAGCTTGTCCAGATGCCTCTGCAGAACTTTCCTGCCCTCCAGCAGACCCACAATCACACCCACCTTGGTGTTGTCCACCAATTTACTGAGGGTGCAAACAGTTCCCTCATCCCAGACATGAGCAGCCAGTTTCTGCAGGAGATGCTGTGGGAGGTGGTGCCAAAGACTTGACTGAATTCCAGAGAGACACATCCACAGCCTTTCCCTCATCTCCTCAGTGGGTCATTTTGTCATAGAGGGTGATAAGGTTTGTCAACCAGGACCTGCCTTTCCCAAACCCACACTGACTGTGTGATGGCACTCAGGATGATCTCCTCAATGGACTTCCCTGCAGACTAAGGAGAAAGCTGAGCTCTGCCTTGCTCCCTGCGTCAGTTCTGCTCCTGCTGACCCAGCCCTGGCCCTGTTCAGCCTGGGGTGGCTGCGCCGCTGCTGCCCGTGAGCGACAGCTCCGCGGAGCCTGAGAGCTCTGCAGAGAGCGAGGAGCAGCCCTGCTGCACAAGGGAGAGCAGCACAGACTGAGCATCACATCTGCACTGCAAGAGCTGCATTCCACACCTCTGCCTACAGGAACAGACACAACATCGCTTATCCCCCACACACACTAAGATGGCAGAAAAATACTTTGTTTTGGTGGTAAACTTTTTTTTTTTTGGTTCTCAAAAGTATTCTTATTGTTTTCCTAGCTGTTCTTATTTCCCTCTCCTGAATTTCTTAGCAATTTCTTAATAATAAAAAATCAGGCTTTTGAATTAACAGAGAACTTAGTTTAATTTTGTTGGGGAAAATATTTTGAACCTAACTTCTTTCAGTGATATTTAAGCAGTTTGTAACACCATCCTGCCTCTCCCAGACTCCACACTCCCTTTTCCTTTACCCTGGCACCCACTGGACTCCCCTTTTCTGGGCAGAGACCCCCCGCACTCCCAAACCACCTCTCCCCACCCCTAATCTTCCCTGTCCTTCAGCTTGGCACCTTCCTGATCCCAATTTCCAGAACTGAGATGCTCATGCACCCCCTTATCCTGCACACCCTTTCCTGGCCATCCCACCACTTCCTGCCCCCACATCCCCCTTTTCCTTGACTCTGGGACTCCCAGGATCCGCACTCCTGCATTTCCCAGACCCCAGGCACCCCTTTTCTGAACAATGGGGGACATCTTGAACACCCTTTCCTGGCCATTCTGGGTCTCTGTAACCCATGATCCCCTTTCCCCAACATCGGGGAACCCTGGACCGCCCTTTTCTAAGCACAGGGTTTGCCTGGACCCCTCAACCCAATTATTCAAGCCCCTGCACCCCCCTGTCCTTGGCACTGGGATGCCCTGGAATATTTTTTTTTCAGTACTGTGTTCCCCCTGCACCCCCGAAATTCAACCCAAAAACCACAAACACTGAGCCCCCCCAAAAACCCTGCCAGGAGTTCTCCCTCTCTGGTCTCCCCACTTTGGGGTTTAGGGTGTCCCCCCTCTCCGGGCTGCCAACGAAGGGCCTGACCCAGGCACACCAACCCCCCAAGGGGGTCCCGTCATCCCCCTGCTCACCAAGTGGCTCTGCCGGGAACCGACACTGAGACCCCCCAGAACACCTCCCGGGGACCCCCAGTATCCCCAATATCCCCCAAGGGGCATTCCCAGCTCAGCTTTGGGGTCCCTCAAGCCCCACCCATCCCCCGAACACAACCCAACCCCCCAGAGCCCCCCCAGGCTATTCGGGGCTCGGCTCGGGAGTCCCGCAGCACTTTGTCGGGGCCCTTTGCCGTCCCTGTGTGCAGCTCCGGCCCCGCCCCGCGGCAGCCCCAGCGCGGGCTCCAAGGAGCGGCACATCCTGGTGCCCTTGGGGGCTTTGGCCGGGCCCATCCCGGCTCTCGTGTTCCATGGCACAGCCCGCACGGCCCTTAGGAGGGCACTGTGCAGTTTGGGGGGGCCCAGCTCCCCTTTCCCCTTTCCCCCTTTCCCCCCCTGTTTTCCTGCTCACCCGAGAGTTCCTGGCGCGCAGTCGGAGCGCTGGAAAGGAAGAGGAAGAGGAGGAGCGTGGGTGCCCCCTCCCCTTGTCCCGGGGGTGTTCCTGGGTTGGCAGCGCCCACTCCGTTGGAAGGCGGTCCCGGCGGGGCGGCCGGAGCGGGTTTGGGAGCGGGTGTGGGCGGCGGTGTGAGAGAGAACAGGTCTACCCGCCCGCCGCCGCTACCAGGTCTACCCGGGGACGCCCAGGCTCCGGAAACCAGCGGCTGAAGCGCAAAGTCCGGCAGAGACAGCAGGTCTACCGGCTGAGCTTAGAGAACAGGTCTACCCGCCGCAGTGAAACAGGTCTACCCTCTGGACTGAGGTAGTGATCAGGTCAACCCGCCAGACTAAAAAGGCTTCCCGCCGGACTGGAAAAGTGAACAAGTCAACCCGCCGGACTAGGAGAGAGACCAGGTC
The DNA here is from genome assembly GCF_047495875.1 of Pithys albifrons albifrons. Classification (NCBI taxonomy): domain Eukaryota; kingdom Metazoa; phylum Chordata; class Aves; order Passeriformes; family Thamnophilidae; genus Pithys; species Pithys albifrons. The sequence goes on along the minus strand of NW_027286059.1, from coordinate 335,887 downwards.
TACCTGCCCCACTGAGCGAACAGTACTAGCCGTGCTTAGAACAGGTCTACCCGTCGGGCTGAGGAGTACCCGCTGGACGGGAAGAGAGAACAGGTCTACCTAGAGACTTGAAAATACCCGCCGACTGAGAGCAAACAGGTCTACCCACAAAACTGAAAGAGAACAGGTCTACCCGCCGGACTGAAAGAACAGACATCCGCGCTGGAATGTTCAAACAAACAATGCCCTGTTTGCACATGTATGGGTCTGACTTCAACACCTAATTAACATCCTGATGGTGAGGCAACCACTGGACTCAAATGACTGTCAGTCAATCCCTTTATACTATAAAAGTCCAGACTCCTTTCACAGAGGCAGGTTCTTCCCAGGTAACCCCTCCTGAGGGGTGTGTGTAGAGATTCCTCCCTTGGGTGGGGACCCCAGCTAATGTCACTCCTGGAGGCTGAGAGCAGACATCTCCCCAGCATCCTTGGGCTGTCTGAGCTACATCAATTGCTAATTAATAATTATTTCCTTTTTGGTAGCTTTAGTAGAATTGCTTCAAGAATTGCTTGAGGACAGTGCACTGTCCTCTCTTATACCGTAGTTACTGTAGTTTTAGGATTTATATTGTGTAATAAATAATTTTGATTAACATATTTTATCTCATCATTTCTAGTAATAAGTAATTCTTTTGTTATCAACTTTGTCTAAGCTTTCCACTCCCCCCTGCCCCACGGTGCCCCCTCCCCACCCAGCAACCCCAGCACCCCACAGCAGGTTGGGAGCTCAGGGAGCCACCCGTGCATCCCCTTTTCCTGCGTCCCCGTCTGACCAAAGACCCTCATGAAACCGTCCATCCTGCCAGCCCACCCCTCCTTTTCCACCCTTCTACCTATTCCCTCCCATTCCCATCATCCCCTCAATCCCCAAGCCCCCACAAGATCAGTTTGGGGGTCACAGCTCACACTTTCCCTCTTCTCCCATCCCTTACATATCATCCCGCCAATTCTCATCCACCTCCTGAGCAGTTCTGGGGGCCCCACCCTCTCCTTTTCCCTGCTCTTCTCACCTCTCCAGCTTCTTTCCCATCATGGGTGGCAATGCTGTGAGGAGTCAGCTGGGCCTCAGCATCTCCAGGGGCCCGTGGCTGAGAAGGGGCTGCCAGGTCACATCTGTCACCTCCCTGACAGGCAGCAGCAGCCTTGGGCACCCAGAGGCAGCTGAGCCACCTGTGCACACACCCTGAGAGCTGCCCCAGCTGAGAGTCCCTCTCAGGGGCCCTGAGGAGCTCTGGGCTCTGGCAACACAAACCTGCTGGAGTTTTAGAAGGCAAAGAGGCCAGTCCTGCCCTGGGGTCACAATGACCCAGAGATGAGGGCAGGGACCTGAACAGCTCTGGAGTGACCCTGAGGGGAAGGGCCTGGGCTGTGTGAGGGATGTCCTGAGGCACAGGATATCAGGATCAAAGTTAATAAGGACAACAGGACATGGGGCTGCCTTGAAGGGAGTGTGGCAACCCAGACAAGGGAGGTGTCACCCCCTTGGACTGAGCCCTGGGGTAACACATCTGGACTGATGTGTCTGAGTTTGAGGTTCCCCATTGTGGAGGAATGAGGAAGAACTGGAGATGGTCCAAGGAAGATCTGGTTGGGCATTCGACAGGCTCCATGGGGCACTGGTCACAGCTCCAAGCCTGATAGAGCTCAAGCAGCGCTTGGATGATCCTCACATGGTGTGACTCTTGGGGAAGGTCCTGTGCAGGACTAAGGGTTGGACTCAATTATCCTTACAGGCCTCTTCCAGCTCAGCATATTCTGTGATTCTGCCAGGATGACAGAGCTTTTCTTGGTACTGGAAAGAGAAGGAAAGTCACAAAGTGTAGCTTGGAAGTTTCTGAGTGGAAGGGAGGAAAAAGAAATGTCACTCAGAGAGTAGCCTTGTGGTACAAGAGGTCACCAAGAGGGTGTCAGTATCATCCCATGGCTTTGTGTTCCAGGGAACAGTCAGAGATGGTGCAGAGACATCAGTGAGGGCACAGAAATGCTGCTGGGAGGGCTGGTGGCAAAGCAGGATGGGTGTGTGCAGCCTGCAAGGCCAGAGGAGCAGCAGGGACAGGGCAGGAGAGGCTGCAGGACAGATGGCCAAGGACTCCGGCAGGGCTGGAAGGCACAAAGGCACCCAGGCCTTTGTCCCCTGGGCTCTGGCAGCTGCCTCTGCCACTGAGAACAGCAGAAAGAACTTTCCTTTGAGGTTCTGGACTTGGTTTCTCCCTCAGCCCTCCCTGAGGAGTCTGGGAGGGGTTGCAGATTTGAACATTTGTTGTTCCTCCCCCTCCCACCCCACTGCCCCACAAACAGCCCTGAGCCACCTGTGAGGGACAGGACCTGCTGTCCCAGGGCCTGGGGCTCAGGCCTTGGCCTTTGTGCTTCCTCCAACCAGCCCAGGGTTTTCTCAGCATTGCAGGTGCCTGCACAGAGCCTTTGTCTCCCTGCAATCAGGGCCTCCAAGGATCTGCTCCAAGGAGTCCCTGGGGAGGCTTTGTCAGTGCCTGCCCTCAGTGGGGCCCATTGATGCTTCAAGGAACTTGGAGTTTGGCCTCTGACTTCTTGAGCAGTTTTTCAAATTTTGTCTCACTACTTGAGGATCATGGACTCATCTCCAAATACACATGGGGGCTTATTAAGACACATAAAAACAATTTATTTCTCTTTCTTTAATTGCTTTCAAGTCTTCAAGACTTGTACTAATTGGAGTTGTTTTGTAGTTTTGCTAAGGAAAAAATTTCAAAGTGGACTGCACAAAAAATATATGTTTTTTTTAGTGAAAGGGAATGATTTATACAGAGACTTGAGCTGCAAGAGGTTCAGGGTGCAAAGTATTTGGATACAAAAATGTTAAAACATATTAATGGCACTTTATCATTGACAAATTTAACAGTTATCAAGTGAATTGATGCCATTTGCTACAATTTTAACAGTGACTCAATTATAGATTCACAACAACAACATTCACACCACACTCAATTCAAACACACACAGGCAGAGATGTTTGGACACATCAATATCTGTGTGTGTAAAGGTGCCCATGCACAATTCTCCTGGTTGTCAGTGAAACACTCCCATCCCATCCCTTTGTGTTTCCCAAGAGACAAGGGGGGCACCTGGAGGGGTGTGTTTGTTGAGGGGGGATCAGAATTGTCCTGGACATCAGCGACGCTCTTTGGAGTGTTGCAAACTTGAGGGTTCCCGAGCTCTGAGAGGCTCCCACAGGTGCCCACTGAGAGGGAGGTGCTGGGGAGCTCCAGGAGCCTCCCTCAGGACCTCTGTTTGTGGGGTCACAGGGTGACTGGCTTTAGTTCTCTGCTGAATTTCCATCCTCATGTCAGGAATGACTGGAGTTTCCAAAATGTTTGGGAATTGTTCCACTTGTGCTACATACAATTCATGTAGGGAAATGTTCCAAGGCTTTCAGAGAGTGGGTGATTGTACTGTGATCCCCACCTGTTATGGGCAGGATTGACCCCACCTTTATCATACAGGAGCACTTGGCACAGTCAAGGGACACTTCACCACACACCTGGAACAGCCAAGGGACCTTTCATGGCTCATCTGATTTGGTCAAGGCTTGTCAGGAGCACCTGAAAGACTTTTCAGCAGGGCCTGGGCAGATGAGCTTGATGGGCTTGATGAGACAAGAGATAATGGTTTTAAGCTTACAGAGGGCAGATTCCAACTAGATATAAACAAGAATCTTTTACATTGAGGGTGGTTGTCCAGAGCAGTGGTCGGTGCCCCACCCTTGGAAACATTCAAGGGCAGCTTGGATGGGGATCTGAGCAACCTGATCTAGTTGAAAATGTCCCTTTTCATTGCAGGGGTCTGGATTGGATGACCTATAAGGGCCCTTCTGACTCAAACTGTTTATGATTCTGTAGTTCCTTATTGTCCTACAGGAACCAAGGCTGGCAAGGCTCACACAGGTTTCAGCATCCCCTTTACTGGCCCAGGTGGCAGCTCTGCTAAAAAGCTGCTGCAAAGAACCTCCAGACCTAAAGGAGCTTTTGTCCTGAGCTCAGCTGGGACTGTCAAGGGACTGGGAGGTTGATGTGACTTCCAGGTGCCCACTGAGGCTCTTTGTCACTCCTCACTGGAACACAGAAAGCTGGTACCAAGTGCCCAAAGTCCCAGGCAAGCAACAGGTTTCATTCAGAGCCTGCTGGGGTGGGTGGCAATGAAAGAGCAACTGAGGTGTCCCCAAGGAGTAATCCCTGCTGTCCCCAGGGCCAGAGAGATGCAGAGCTGGGCTGTGCAGCCTGGCAGGACAGGGCTTGGCTGCCTGTGGGGTCTGTGCAACTGAGGGTTGTAGAGCATTGGAGGAGAATGTCCAGGGAAGTGTCTGAGTCACCATGGAATCAGAGTAGTTAAGGTTGGAAATGACCTCTAAGATCATGGAGCCCAAGTTATCATCACTGTCACCTTCACCAACAACTAAACCATGTCCCAGGTGCCATGTCCAGACATCTTTTGGACTGTTTCAGGGATGGTGACTCAGCCCCTTCCCTGGGCAGACTCTTTCAATGCTTGGCAGCTCTTTCAGGGAAGATCATCCTTTTTGGCCTTGAAATATCCCTTGAGGCATTTGTCCCTCCTCTCTGACACTCTCATGTCTTCAATCCCTTCCACAAGCCTTGGCTCTGCACCACACTCCCTCTGATTTCCAGTGACAACAATTCCCAATGGTGCTGATCCATGTGGGCTACAAGTCAGGTAAATAGTTCACCAGGGTTACAAGGGCTAATTACTCCTCCTTTGTTTCCCACCCCTGTTGGCCCCTTCTGTTTCTGCCTGTTCCCACCGCTACCATGCAAGAGCTCCTGGTACCATCAGGGAGTCCCTGTGGCTTGACTGGAACAGTCCAGGGACACTTTCCTGCTCAGCTGGGTCAGTCAAGGCTTAGGAGGAGCTTCTGAGGTCAGGCCCCAGGATGGGGCTGGGCCTTGGAACAGGCTGCCCAGGGACCTGGCAGAGTCACCATCCCTGGAGGGGCTTACAAGGGGTGTGGATGTGTCACCTGGGTACATGGTTTGTTGGTGGACTTGGCAGGTCTGGATTGTGGTTGGACTTGGTGACCTTGGAGGGCTTTTCCAACCTCAGTGATTCTCTGATGCAATGACTCATCAGCTCTATGATTCTGATAATTTTTCTCCTGCAATCACATTCTGATATGATGGAAATGGTATTGACATTTCCTTGAAAGTATTGAATCATTTCAATTGATAAAAATACGTCATTTAAAACTCAAAATATCAAAAAAAATTCTTTGGTTTTCAGATTGAGCTGCACTGACTCACCATCACCGCCCAGAGCGACTGGAGGCCTAGATGTATTTGAGGTCCTTCCCTGGCACTGGCAGCTGTCACAGAGGACCTGCAGGATATCAGAAACCTGTTGGAGCTGCAGATGGAACCTGGGCAGAGGGTCCCAGGGAAACTGCATAAGAGTATCAGGTATTTGTGTCCTGGTAACACAAGAAGAAGAACACAAAAGAATATTAAAAGCTTAAAATTTTCTTCCCTCTGGATGGTTTTTGGATACCTGTCTGTCTAGGAAAGTGCCCAGTGGTCCAGTTAAACCCTTCCTGCCCATCACTGCCCCTGCCCCAGCCCACACAAGGAGCTCTGTGAGGTTTCTGAGGTGGAGCTCTCTCACCTGACACAGGGGAGCAGTGACCAGTGTCAGTGACACCCCTGGGGTTTGGAGGACCAACTTTGCACTCATCTCACACATCTGTTACAGTGGCTTCCTGTAAGATTCCCTAAATCATCAAATCACTTTTCCTTTCTATCCTCTCCAGGGTACAGGATGTGTGACTCTGGTTTAGGAGATGAAATAGGTGGGAATGGTCTCACTTGGAGCTCACAGGAGGCATCGAGCTCACAGGCCCTTGTCCTGCTGAGCGAACCTGCTCAACATCTCCTGGGAAAGCAGCATAGAGGGCTCTGGGCACTGCAGGAGACTCCTGGAATGAATGGGGGGAAACTTCCTGACCCAGGTAATACAAGGCCTTTCCAGGGGGGATGTGTTACTGGATCTTTGGTCACCAAGGCAAGTGGTGACCAGTGGTGTCCTGGGCTGCCTCCAAAGCAGCCTGGGCAGCAGGGGAGGGGGATTCTGCCCTCTCAGGTGAGACCCCACCTGCAGAGCTGCCTCCAGCTCTGGGGTCCCAGCACAGCAAGGACATGGAGCTGTTGGAGCAAGTCCAGAGGAGGCACCAAGATGATCAGAGGGATGGAGCAGCTCTGCCATGAGGGATGGCTGAGAGAGCTGGGATTGTTCGGCTGGGAGAAGGGAACCTTTGGGGTGGCCTAATTGTGGCCTTCCAGTACCTTAAAGAACAAAACAGAAGATGGAGAGAGACTATTTACCAGGGCCTGGAGTGACAGGAAAAAGGGGAATGACTGAATTAGAAGGTTTAGATGAGGTATTAGGAAGAATATTTTCCCTCTGAGGGTGCTGGCACAGGTTTCCCAGAGAAGCTGTTGATGCCCCATCGCTGGAGTGTTCAAGGCCAGGCAGGGCAGAGCTCTTGGGCAACCCAGTCTAGTGCAAGGTGCCCCTGTTCATGTCACGGAGGTTGGATATAGGTGATCTTTGAAGATCCCTGAAACTCAGGACACTCTATGATTCTGAGTTACTTCAGGCAACTGTGAAAGAGCCCAACATCTTGACCCAATTGGGGAAAAGGTAATTTTCAAAAAATGGAAATTAAAGTCAGTAATGCAAAGACCCATCAGGTCCAGCCCCATAGAAAATGACATTTCTTATGCTGTGGGTGCAGAAGGCAGTAGGTGTTGGGTTGTGCCTCAGAACACTCAAGCAGATCTAATCAATGCAGCCACGAGCCAAGGCAAACACTGAGCAGAGTGAGGGGCAGAGAGTGGGGGCCTGACATGCAGAAGAAGCAGATTGCTGGGGGAGGAACTGCCTTTCCTGTGCCAGGACCAGGGCACATCCCACTGCAGGAAAAGCCCCAGGCCAGCCCCAGCACATTGAAGGCCACGGTCACAACTCAGAGTGACTTGGTGGCGCCTCTGCTAGGGAGAGCCTGAAACCCCAAATGCATCTTGGCAGCAGCAGGTCCTGCCAGTCCATGGCCAGGAGCCCTCCCTTGCCAGCCCAGCCTGGTGGGCAGCCCTGCAGAGCTGCTGGTTAAGGGTGTTCTTTCTTGCTGGGCTCTGCAAAGCCACTTCTGCTACAGGAGCCTCATGGGGAAGCAATTGGGCCCCAGTAACTTCGAGACAAGATATTAATCAAAACCTGCTCATGCTGTTGCCAAACCCCTCTGAAATGATTGGGGTAATAAAACCCCCTAACACTGCATGTTTGGTGTTAGAAAGGAAGGCATCACTTTATTCCCAGTGCTCTGTGTGTGTCCAACAGAAATCCTTTCACACAGACACCAATGCATCACTTTTTTACCTATTTAAACACTTTTAGCAAACAAAAGAATCAATGTCCATTGGTTCTGAATCACAAAATTCCCTTGAATTAATTAATATTCTATTTCTTAGCAATGGAGGGATTAAGAAAATGGGAAAGATTGTGGGATCAGTTGCAGGACATGGCAAGGGAAAGGCACTGACCAGTCACCTCTTTGCACATGCCCAGCTCCTTTCATACACTTTTCTCTTTATTTTCTCGTGCCTGTTCCTCCACATATCACTTCATTCATTTCCTGGACATCCCATGGCACATCATGCACAATTCCTAAATGCACTTTCTGGCTTCTCACCCTGAGTCTCAGGACCTGAGTGAGAAAACCCCCAACCTCAGCTGCAAGGCCATCCTGGGGGGCTGTCACTGATCACTTGGGGAGCCTTTCATGCTGAGATGTTGGAAATCTCTATTAGTTCCTTTGTAACTTTTGAGATTTGAAAGGTTCCTCCAACGTCATTGAAATTCATGTCCCTAAAAGGACTGTTTTTCCATTTTCATAAAGTGTTGGGGATTAGGTCACATTAAAATGACAACATGGTGCATGTAGGTATTTGCAACCCTGTGGAGAAGGAGTTGGGGTTACAGGAAAAAAGAATAATAAACTGTTTGTGTTGGAAGAGACATAAGATTACCACTAGTCAAGGTGCACTTCAGTTACTCAGGGACACCTTCCACAAGTTTAGGTTGTAGAAAATTCCAAACCTTGGGCAGCTCCAGGGATGGGGTTTCCACTTACTCTGTAACCTGGCCCAGGTTCCTGCCACCCTCAGCACAAAATATTTCTTCCTGACATCCAATGGAAATCTCCCCTCATTCAGTTGCAGTTCCTGTGCCTTGTTCTGCCAATACAACCTTTGGCAAAAAGTGTCACTGTGTCTCTCCTGCACTAAGAGCACAACATTTTCATGGCTAAATACCAGAGATATCGTATGAAGGGGTTTGGAAGCCTCCAAGCCCTGGGCCCAGTGGTGTGGAGACTGAGGAATGAACAGGAGAAGCCTGAGAGTCCTTGAAGAGAAACTCAGGACGTCCAGACTGCACACAAGGAGAAAGGAATTTCTGCCCAAGGGCAGTGTTGTGGTGCAACACATCCCCCTGAAGGAGTCTGGATCAGCCCAAGGCTTTGTGTCCCAAGGCAGAGCCAGGGAGGAGGGAGAGATGTCAGTGCAGGAAGGGGCCAGCGAGGTGGGGCAGCCGGGGGATGCCGACAGCCTGCAGGGAAAGGGGCAGGGCATGGACACCGTAGGACAGCCTGGGCTGGAGAGGAGACAGGGATGTGCAAAAGCTGAAAGGACCCAAGAGAGCCAACTTGTGCAGGCCTTTGGCCATGGCTGCTGTGTGTGCCCCTGATGGCATGAGGAGACAAGTGAGCCTTGCAGCCCTGGGGCCTCATTGCCTCCTTGTCCCTGTTCAGCAGCCTGGGAGGTGCCACCCCATCATCCTGCCCTTGGCATTGCACATCCCACATCCCAGTGCCTCAGGAAGAGCCCTGAGGAATGAGGGAGAGACAGGACCTCTCTTCCCAGGGCTGGGGGCCACGACTGTGACCTTTGGGTTAATGAAATGCTTCTTACTTTCCTCAGCATCAGAGTGACCTTTCTTTCCTAGCCCATATTTGTCATCATTGTCTCTTTCTTTTCTAACTGGAATCTGGGGACACTTTCTCAGTTAAGTCACTCAGAGGGACCCATTAACAACAAAAGAAACTTTAAAGTTTGATTCTGACTTTTCTTTCTCAAGAGGTTCCTGCATCTTTCCTCAGGGTCTGATGTTCAGGGACTCAGCACCAAACCCCCCAGAGGGCCATTAAATGCCCTGGGCTGTTGCTGTGCTGCTGAGCTGGGCCGGGCTCCTGGCACACAGGGAGCTCCTGGCAAGCGGGCAGCGCTGCAGAGAGACAGCTCTGCCCAGGAGCAGCTCCTGTGCACAGCCCAGCAGGGCTCAGGGCACTGCCTGCACACACCGAGGGCAGAAAAGCAGGGCAGAGAGAGGTTACACACAGTCTGGGGTGTGAGGAAAGTTGAGAGGAAGATCCACAGAAGAGGAATCTTTCCAGGCTTTCACACCGTAAGTCTGCATGAAGGGTAATGTATGTGCAGTCTGTGGGAAGATTTCCCAACGCTGGCAAATCCCACAGCCTGGAGGGTCTCTAATGTGGGATATCACAGTTTCTCTGGTGCTGAAGATGAGGACGGGCTGCAAAGCAGGGACTCTCTGCTGCACCATCCCAGGGACATCCCAGCAGGGTTCCCTCTTCACAGACATGGCTGCAGGGTTTGAATCCTGGCTGTGCCACCCAGGCTGCCCCAAACTGTCCTGCAGAGCAGGGTTCTGCACCCCAGGGTGCTGTGCCAGGGCAGGAGCTCTGCCACCTACCAGGGGCAGCTCTCATCTGGTCTGGGGAGCTCCCTCAGTGCTGGGGGAGAGGCTGTGGGTGGAAAGAGCAAACCCTGGCTGGGCAGGGCAGGGCAGGGCAGGGCAGGGCAGGGCAGGGCAGGTTTGTGAAGCTGTCAAGTGAGAGTTTCATAGGTGAGGACTGCTTACAGAACCAGAGCACTGCAGGATATTTTCCAGGGGATACCTCAAGGAGAAGGTGAAAGGAGGGAATTCTATCAAGCTCTCAAGCCACATACCTGGTGGTTTGTCATGTAGAGGGAACACTGAGGAGCTGCACAGGGGCTGAGAACTACCTGGCATTGTTGGAGCCTGGGAGGTGGCACAGCTGGCTCAGGGTGACACTGCCCTGAGTGCCCACCTGGTTCTGTCCTGGCTTCTCCCAGCCGGACCCTCAGTGTGCATTTCCTTTTTCCTCAACTTGCCCTTGTTACTGGGGTTGTTTCCTCCTTCTCTCAGTCAGGTTCACTGGGAATGGGAGTTCAAGCTACAGAGTCAATCACTGATCCTGTGATCGCCCTCAGGCAGGTGGGTCCCTGGGAATGAGACATTCCAATTTTCCTCTGACCTGTGGGGCTGTCAGTAGTGAATTCTGTGTGCCTGGAGAATGAGGTGTGTTTCCCAGAATCAAACCCCATTGTCAGGACACTTGGCTCTTCTCTGAGATGTCCTTCCAAGCTGGGAGCTGCCCTCAAGAGTGCAAATCACCTTCATAGCACAATTGTGTTATCTGAAATCCCCAGTGCAGAGGGGCAGAGATGCTGTGCCCATCCCAGGAAATGCTGTTGAGTTGGTGAGATGAGCCATGTGTGTCCTTGAGACCTTGAGCCAGGCTGAGATATTGAGTGGTCTGTGATGGATCTCTCTGCTCTCAAGAGTGTCTGGTGGCTTTTCAGACAAAAATGGGAGTGTGATCACTCTCTCTCTGAGGAAGGTCCAAGTCCAGGGCAGCTGGAAGAAGGCAGAGGGACAGAGCAACTCCCCTCACTCTGCACTAAGCCACAGACATGGTCGTGTTTGGGAAGCCCTGCTCTGCCCTTTCTCAGGGCAGCACAAATGCTGAGGGGTTCTGCCATCCAGGAAAACTCCACAGGGAAGATGAGGGGAGTCAGAAACAAAACAACCAAACCTCTGAAACTGTCTTCTGGAATCCTGAAATCTTCTCAAAACTGGGAGTGCAGATGCCCATGAGAACTTTTGCTTTAGGAGCAGTTTCATCTGACACAGCTGAACACCAGGATGGGCCCTGCCCCCACGATGGCCATGACCCCCCTGGAGCAGAGCAGGGCTGACCCTCACAGCCAGTGGGCAGAGGGGCTGCTCCTCATGGGAAATGTAGGGAGCACCAAGCAGGGCTCCAGCCATGGATATGAAGCAAAGTTTCCTGAAAAGGGAAACGTGGGGAGTGTGGGCAGAAGGGAAAGGCGTATTGGGATATGGCTGTGATTATTCTCAGAAATATCTCATCTGATTTGTCACTGTTATTTCCTCCTTGGACAGTGCCCCACCTCCAGAAGCAGCAAATGTCCAACAGCAGCTCCATCAGCCAGTTCCTCCTCCTGCCATTGGCAGACACATGGCAGCTGCAGCTCCTGCACTTGTGGCTCTTCCTGGGCATCAACCTGGCTGCCCTCCTGGGCAACGGCCTCATCATCAGCGCCGTAGCCTGCGACCACCACCTGCACACCCCCATGCACTTCTTCCTGCTCAACCTGTCCCTCACAGACCTGGGCACCATCTGCACCATTGTTCCCAAAGCCATGCACAACTCCCTCTGGGACACCACAACCATCTCCTTCATGGGATGTGCTGCACAGGTCTTCTTCCTTATTTTATTCATTGGAACAGAGATTTCCCTCCTCACCATCATGTGCTACGACCGCTACGTTGCCATCTGCAAACCCCTGCACTACGGGACCCTCCTGGGCAGCAGAGCTTGTGCCCACATGGCAGCAGCTGCCTGGGCCAGTGGCTTTCTCAATGCTCTGCTGCACACAGCCAATACATTTTCCCTGCCCCTGTGCCATGGCAATGCCCTGGGCCAGTTCTTCTGTGAAATCCCACAGATCCTCAAGCTCTCCTGCTCACACTCCAAACTCAGTGAAATTGGGCTCCTTGTGGTTACTGCCTGTTTACTGTTTGGTTGTTTCATTTTCATAGTTTTCTCCTATGTGCAGATCTTCAGGGCTGTGCTGAGGATCCCCTCTGAGCAGGGACGGCACAAAGCCTTTTCCACGTGCCTCCCTCACCTGGCTGTGGTCTCCCTGTTTCTCAGCACTGATGTGTTTGCCCACCTGAAGTCTCCCTCCATGTCCTCTCCATCTCTGGATGTGGTGGTGGCAGTTCTGTACCTGGTGGTGCCTCCCACACTGAACCCCCTCATCTACAGCCTGAGGAACCAGGAGCTCAAGGATGCTGTGAGGAAAATGATGACTTGATGCTCTTCAGAAGCATAAAACTGTTGTTTCTCTTGATGTCTGCATAGCATTGGGACTGGAACTCATTACAGCCCCATCCTGTTTTCTCAGCATTTTGGTGGGGGTCATGAGATAAGTTTGTGCACAAATAAATTTTTAATTAACCTCCATTATAATCTAGTATGTTTCTTTGGAGTTTGACCCAGAGACTGTCTAAATGAGTATTTCTTCCACTTGAGTAGTTACACAAAATAAAGGACAGTGCAGTGACTTGTTTGATCCTTCTTCTTAGGCATTCAGAAAGGACAGCTCACTGCAGGACACTGCATGTTTACAGACAGGAGGGGACTGTTCAGAGCTGCCCTTTCTCTTCCACACTCTCCTAAGCCCTTGTGTTGGTCCAAGGCCTTGGTCCTCTGACAGGCTGGTCACATCCTGCTGTGTGTCCATCCTGGGCTCACAGCCAGGGACAGGCCATGGGCACTGCTGGGACACAGCTGAGCTGCACAACAGCAGCTGCATCAGGAAAGGGGTTCTCCTGAGGGCAGGACAGGAAGGCTTTGGGCTTCCTCCGAAGTTGTTCTTAAGAACATGCCTAAGGAAGAGACATTCAAGAGGCAACTTGTCCTGCTTTGTCTGCCCATGGCTCAGTGTGATGAGATCAGGGTCCCAGTGTGACTTTCAAAGGACTTAGTTCTGGTTCAGGTTTTACTTGTTGGTGGCCAGAGACCATGCAGATGAGATTAACCTTCCTGGGGCTCAACAGCTTGTGACAGGGCTGATGGCAGGAAAGTGCTTTGCTTAAGACACTTTGGAGCTGCCAGGAGAACACGAGACCTGCAGCAACAGTGTGAGCAGGAGCTGACAGTGAATAGAGCCCAAGGAGAACAGGCCTGTCCAGCTCGGAGTCACCCAGAGATAATATTCTACATCTGAGTGTGAACTGAAAAAAAAGAGCCCTGCAACCCCAGGGAATACAGCAGGTTAAGGGAAAGGAGTCCTGTGATTCATTTTACTTTCCATAAGCATTCATGGTCTGATCCAATGCAGCCCCCAGACCCATCTCCCACCACTGGAACAAGGCAGGGCCCCTCTGAGCACCCTCCATGGCCACACAAGAGCTTGTGTGGCAGGGGGTCAGTGGCAGGGACCACCATCAGCTGGCTCTGCCTCCCAGCCTGACCAGCACAGCCCAGCAGAGCCCCCCCACGGCCCTGGGCACCACAGTCCCTGTGCCCTGCAGAGAGGCACCCCCAGATCAGGGTCTATGGGGAGCACGGGGAGGGGCTGCAGGAATGGCTGGTCAGGCCAGCACAGACGTGTTCCCCTGGGGAAAGGCTCTGTGGGGAGATGGGATGTGCCAGGAGAAGAGCAGGACAGGCTGTGTGTGTAGAGGAGCCATGGAAAGAGGCTGCCCTGTCCCTGGGGCTGTAGGTGATGCCTGAGGAGCCCCAGGACTGATTCTCTCCTGCTGTCCTGGGGAGTGGGGCTGGCCCTGGGGCTGCAGGAGCTGCCTGAGATGATGGTCTCCTGAACATTCCAGGCACAGAGTCACTGTCCCTGACCTCCATTGCCTCCATTTCTTGCTGCAGGGCCAGACATGATTGTGCTGCTCTGTGGGGCTGGGGCTGGGGCAGGTGGATTGGTGGGACCAGGGAGGGGCTGGACTGGGCCATGCCAGGGAGAGGGAAACCCCAGTGTTGAGCTGAAGTGTGTGAGTGTGCAGGGTGGGGGCTCTGCAGGGCTGAGGTGCCTCCAGCCCCGGGCAGTGGCAGCAGGAGCCCAGGGAGACACTGCACCTGCTGCCAGGAACTGTCTGTGTGTGTGCAAGGGAAGGACTCATGTCTCTGAACAGCCCTTGGGGTGTGAGCAGGGCATGAGCCCAGCTTAGGTGTGTGCACGAGCCCAGCTCAGGTGTGGGCACCTGTCAGAGCCCTGACATTTCTGGGTGTGACTGCAGGAACAACCTCCCTGTCCCAGGGACATTTATCTCACCAGCCTTGAGCATGCCCATTGCAAATGTCCATGTCTCCTCCATGCCTGTCCTCTGCCTTTATGTCCCTTTCTTCCCACACCAGGAAACAGCCTGGGGGAATCTCCCCTGTGCAGTCAGAGAGGCTCTGTGAGCAGGAGTGACAGTGTTCTCCAGAAGGTGCATTTGTCCCCTTGGACATGGCCCAGAGCTCAGGACTGTGAAAACATTCCCAGGCACACACAGCTTGGAGAGATCTTGGAAGGCAAATTGGGAGAGGAAGAACAGAAGAGGCAAAATTAGGGATATGAAACCATCCCAAAGAAGTTCAGTAGCTCCTCTGAGCAATGTTTCTGCATTCAAATCACTGGTAGGAAATGTACTCTGATAAATAGCTGAACAAATATTTTCACATAAACAGTGAGTGAATCAGATTAATAGAACAAGTGTGTGGTGTTGTCAGTAAAAAGAAAATTATGAAAAAAGTCTTGAAATTAAAAATAAACAGCACATCATAATGATAGCCAGGAAGTCTTCAACAATTACCAGGATTTCTTGTCTGCAGACGTTTCAACTACCTCCTAAAACCCACACTCCTGGCTTCAGGCCATGACTTCTGTCCTAGTTCAGCTGGAGGGACCAGCTAACCCTGTGTGGTGGTGATCAAACCTGTGTATTCCACCCCCTCTATTCATTCCCCAAGGACAATGGGCCATTAGCAGCAGCTGCCCAGGGAGCCATTATCACTTCACACCCAGCCTGAGGGGGGCGGAGCTGCTAATTGGCCATCAACAGCTCAACAACCCCTGGCTCCCAGAGTTAATCGCCCATTGTGTGAGTCCCCGCCCAGGGGGAGGGACTGAGTGCTCCCTGAGGGTACATAAGTGGTGGGTAAGAAGACCTCAGGACCTTCTCGTCGGATCCAGAGCAGCAGCAGGACCTCGACAGCAGGAGATCACCGCTCTCGCCCAGACCACAGCCCTCGCCTGCACCAACAGGTTTTTCTTTTCCTTTTGCTCTGGACTTGGGGGAGCCACAGGGGTCTCAGCAGAAGGGCAAACAAACCCCCTTGGGTTTGTGCCCCAGGACACTGGGTTATACTGCTGGGGTATTGTGAGTTGAAAGCAATTTCCCTTGTGTATCAGTGTTGTTATTGTAATATTATTATTAAATTTTAGCTCTGACTTATAATCTCTCTCGTGGTGAGTTCATTTCCCCTGCTGGTTCACCTTCAAACCAGCACATCTTTTGGCGCCCAATGTGGGGCATGAGAGAGAAGTCAGAACTACAATTTCATTTTGTGTATTTGGGTACAGAAACTCCCTGACTACCATGTTGCTTGATGTATTCATGTGGATGGTGTATCTGGGCCTGTTCATATTTCGACACATGGGGAACCATGTGCCTGTTTTGATGCTCTCTTTAGTACCAGGGAGAAGGATCAAAATTGCTTTATTAATATACTATGTTTATGTTGTCATAACATCAGAAGCAATGAATTTCATTGTGAATGTATATTCAGTCTGGTCTGCCTGTCCTGGTTTGGGTTGTTACCTCTGGGGTCTCATTAAAAATAGCACCCAGACTGTGGGGAAAACAGGCGGAGATGGTTACTTCCACCTTTTCACCTCTGCTACAACAATCATTGAAAATATTGAGCTTCCTTTTGATGTTAGGGACAGCATAATCTTACTGTTAGTGTTGCTTTGTCTCCTCTGTACTGTATACACCATGTTTAGGGTCAGAACTGGGCTCTCTAAGGAGACTTGCTGGAGGCCTGCCCTGGGAGCGGATGATGTTGAGTGGCATGGGAAGTGGGAAGATATGGGCCAGTATTTGGAGACCTTCTCTCCTCAAATGATCTGGAAATTCACCCCGGAACAACTGCAGGACCCTGCCAAAATGCTAAGCTATGTGAAAGGAAGATGCTCTGGTAGTCCCAGAGATGTGCAGCTCACAGCAACCTGCTGGGCCCTGGCCACTGCCTACCGCACACTGCTTGGGGTGGTACAGCATCATCAGGAGGAGGAGAAAAGGAGCAAACCCACCAGCACCATGTCCACCCAGACCATGACTGAGCCAGAGAGGAAGAGAGATACATCAACTAGCGCCATGTCCACCCAGACCATGACTGAGCCAGCGAGGAAGAGAGATATATCAACTAGCGCCATGTCCACCCAGACCATGACTGAGCCAGAGAGGAAGAGAGATACATCAACTAGCGCCATGTCCACCCAGACCATGACTGAGCCAGAGAGGAAGAGAGATACATCAACCAGCGCCATGTCCACCCAGACCATGACTGAGCCAGAGAGGAAGAGAGATACATCAACTAGCGCCATGTCCACCCAGACCATGACTGAGCCAGAGAGGAAGAGAGATACATCAACCAGCACCATGTCCACGCAAACCATGGAGGAGCCAGAAGGACAACAGAAACCGATAGCAGTTGCCCCTGTCCAGAAAAGAAAATCAAAGACCAAATCAGTTCGTATAGTGCATGACGAGGAAGAGTCAGGACCTTCATCTCAAGCAGAAGAAATGGAGCCAGAAATAATCACCCGGTCCCTATCCCTGGGAGAGCTGCGTGAGCTCCGGAGAGAGTTCACACGACAGGCAAATGAGTCCATCTTGACCTGGCTACTTCGAATCTGGGATGCTGCAGCCAATGATACAATTCTAGATGGGAGTGAGGCAAGGCAGCTGGGATCCCTGTCTCGAGATGTTGTCATTGATCAGGGCATTGGAAAGAGACAGGAAACTCTCAGCCTCTGGCGGCGACTGTTGTCAAGCGTGAGGGAGAGATATCTTTGTAAGGAGGACCTCCACGTACAGCAAGGACAGTGGAACACGATGGAACAAGGTATCTGGTGCTTAAGGGAATTAGCCGTACTGGAGATAATCTTTTCAGAGGATGAGAGATTCCCTAAAAGTCCAGATGGTGTCCAGTGCACATCCCAGATGTGGTTAAAATTTGCACGACTTGGGCCAGAAATGTATTCTCGCTACCTTGCAACATTGCAGTGGAGAGAGGGAGAAGACAAGGTGGGTGCACTGGTCAGCAAACTCAGGATTTATGGGGACACTGTCACTGCTCCATTACGAGCCCACGTCTCAGCTGTGGAAACAAAACTGGCTGAACTGGAAGAGAAGATTAAGGAAGGACTCTTCCATATCTCTCCAGAACAAACAAGAGTCTCCGCCATCAGAAGCAGGCGTCTCCCAGCTAAGGAGAAAGGGTACACTCCATGCGGCAATCTGTGGTTTTACCTCCATGAGCATGGAGAAGATATGAGGAAGTGGGATGGGAAACCCACCTCTTCCTTAGCAGCTCGGGTACGTGAATTGCAAAGAGGCACAACTAACACAGGCAATTCTTCAAGGTTGAAGGCTGCTCCGGTCTCTCGTGGGCAAGGCTCCAGACAGTATAGGAATGATGATGTTATGCCCGATCCTCTTGAAGGAACCTCCCGGTCATATTCACAGGGAGAGCGCAGTGAATACCATGACCAGAATTAGGGGGGCCCTGCCTCTAGCCAGGTAGAGGAGAGGGACAATCGGGTTTATTGGACTGTGTGGATTCGGTGGCGTGGCTCATCAGACCCACAGAAATACAAAGCTTTAGTGGACACTGGCGCACAATGCACGTTGATGCCATCAGGATACGTTGGGGCAGAATCCATCTCTATTTCTGGGGTAACAGGGGGATCCCAACAGCTGACTGTACTGGAAGCTGAAGTCAGCTTGACTGGCAAGGAATGGCATAGACACCCCATTGTGACTGGTCCAGAAGCCTCATGTATCCTTGGCATAGACTACCTAAGGAATGGATATTTCAAAGACCCAAAGGGACTGCGTTGGGCCTTTGGCATAGCTGCTGTGGAGACAGAGGAAATCAGACAGCTGAGCACCTTGCCTGGCCTCTCAGAGGACCCTTCTGCTGTGGGACTGCTGAAAGTTGAAGAACAATTGGTACCGCTGGCCACAGCCACAGTGCACCGTCGGCAATACCGCACTGACCGAGACTCTGTGACCCCCATACACAAGATGATTCGTGAGCTGGAGAGCCAAGGGGTGGTCAGCAAGACTCACTCACCCTTTAATAGCCCCATATGGCCAGTACGAAAGTCCAGTGGAGAGTGGAGGCTGACGGTGGATTACCGTGGTCTCAATGAGGTCACACCCCCCCTGAGTGCCGCTGTGCCGGACATGCTGGAGCTTCAGTATGAGCTGGAGTCCAAGGCAGCCAAGTGGTATGTCACCATCGACATTGCCAATGCCTTTTTCTCCATTCCGTTGGCAGCAGAGTGCAGGCCGCAGTTTGCTTTCACCTGGAAGGGGGTGCAGTACACCTGGAATCGACTGCCCCAGGGGTGGAAACACAGTCCCACCATTTGCCATGGACTGATCCAGACTGCATTGGAAAAGGGTGAGGCTCCAGAACATCTACAGTACATCGATGACATCATTGTATGGGGGAACACAGCAGGGGAGGTTTATGAGAAAGGAAAGAAGATAATCCAGATTCTCCTAAGAGCTGGTTTTGCCATTAAACGAAGTAAGGTCAAGGGACCTGCTCAGGAAATTCAGTTCCTAGGAGTGAAGTGGCAAGACGGGCGTCGTCAGATTCCAACAGAGGTGATCAACAAAATAGCAGCTATGTCCCCACCGACCAGCAAGAAGGAAACTCAGGCTTTCCTAGGCGCCGTGGGCTTTTGGAGGATGCATATCCCTGAGTACAGTCAGATTGTAAGCCCTCTCTACCTTGTGACACGGAAGAAAAATGATTTCCAGTGGGGCCCTGAACAACAACAAGCCTTTGAGCAGATTAAACAGGAGATTACCCATGCAGTAGCCCTTGGGCCAGTCAGGACAGGACAGGATGTGAAGAATGTGCTCTACACTGCAGCCGGGGAGAATGGCCCATCCTGGAGCCTCTGGCAGAAAGTACCTGGGGAGACTCGAGGACGACCGCTGGGATTCTGGAGCCGGGGATACAAAGGATCTGAGGCCAGCTACACCCCAACTGAGAAAGAGATCCTGGCAGCGTATGAAGGAGTTCGAGCTGCCTCAGAAGTGATTGGCACTGAGGCACAGCTCATCCTGGCACCCCGACTACCAGTGTTGGGCTGGATGTTCAAAGGAAAAGCTCCTTCTACCCATCACGCCACTGATGCCACATGGAGTAAGTGGATCGCTCTGATCACACAGCGAACCCGGATAGGGAATCCTAATCGCCCTGGGATTTTGGAAATCATCACCAACTGGCCGGAAGGTGAGAGTTTCGGATTGTCCTCTGAAGAAGAAGAGGAGCAGGTGACACGAGCTGAGGAGGCCCCACCATATAACCAGCTACCAGAAGAGGAGAAGCGATATGCTCTCTTCACAGATGGCTCCTGCCGCATTGTAGGGACAAGCCGGAAATGGAAAGCAGCTGTATGGAGTCCTACACGTCGAGTTGCAGAAGCGACTGAAGGACAAGGTGGATCAAGTCAGGTCGCAGAGCTGAAAGCTGTTCAGCTGGCTTTGGATATCGCCGAACGAGAGAAGTGGCCAAGACTCTACCTTTACACTGACTCGTGGATGGTGGCCAATGCTCTGTGGGGATGGCTGGAGCGCTGGAGAAAGGCCGGCTGGCAGCGCAAAGGGAAACCCATCTGGGCGGCTGAGATGTGGCAGGACATCGCTGCCCGGGTAGAGAAGCTGAGTGTGAAGGTCCGTCACGTAGATGCTCATGTACCCAAGAGCCGGGCTAATGAGGAGCATCGTAACAACAAGCAGGTGGATCGAGCTGCCAGGATTGAAGTCTCTCAGGTGGATCTGGATTGGCAGCATAAAGGTGAATTGTTTCTAGCCCGATGGGCCCACGATGCTTCTGGTCATCAAGGCAGAGATGCAACATACAGATGGGCTCGTGACCGAGGGGTGGATCTAACCATGGACAGTGTCTCACAGGTTATCCATGACTGTGACACATGTGCTGCCATCAAGCAGGCCAAGCGGGTGAAGCCTCTATGGTATGGTGGACGGTGGTCGAAATACAGGTATGGGGAAGCCTGGCAAGTTGACTACATCACACTTCCCCAAACACGCCAAGGCAAGCGCTACGTGCTCACCATGGTAGAGGCAACCACTGGATGGCTGGAGACATACCCCGTATCTCACGCCACTGCCCGGAATACCATCCTGGGCCTTGAGAAACAAGTCCTGTGGAGACACGGCACACCAGAAAGAATAGAGTCTGACAACGGCACCCACTTCAAGAACAGCCTCATAGACACCTGGGCCAGAGAGCACGTCATTGAGTGGGTGTATCATATCCCCTACCATGCTCCAGCTGCCGGGAAAGTTGAGCGATGTAATGGACTGCTGAAAACAACCTTGAAGGCGTTGGGTGGGGGAACTTTCAAACACTGGGAGCTGCATTTGGCAAAGGCCACCTGGTTGGTCAACACCCGGGGCTCCATCAATCGAGCTGGCCCTGCCCAATCAGAACTCTTGAATACTGTAGATGGAGATAAAGTCCCTGTGGTCCATATGAGAGGTATGTTAGGAAAGACTGTTTGGGTTAGTCCCACCTCAAACAAAGGCAAACCCACCCGAGGGATTGTCTTTGCTCAAGGACCTGGTTGCACTTGGTGGGTAATGCAAAAAGATGGAGAAACACGTTGTGTACCACAAGGGGACCTAATTTTGAGCGAGAAGAGTTTGTAATGTTTCATTGTATACATGTGTATATATATGTATAGGTAAAAAGGGGGTTAATTTGGGAATGACTAGATGGAGTGGAATAAGGGGTGGATAATGTCCTAGTTCAGCTGGAGGGACCAGCTAACCCTGTGTGGTGGTGATCAAACCTGTGTATTCCACCCCCTCTATTCATTCCCCAAGGACAATGGGCCATTAGCAGCAGCTGCCCAGGGAGCCATTATCACTTCACACCCAGCCTGAGGGGGGCGGAGCTGCTAATGGGCCATCAACAGCTCAACAACCCCTGGCTCCCAGAGTTAATCACCCATTGTGTGAGTCCCCGCCCAGGGGGAGGGACTGAGTGCTCCCTGAGGGTACATAAGTGGTGGGTAAGAAGACCTCAGGACCTTCTCGTCGGATCCAGAGCAGCAGCAGGACCTCAACAGCAGGAGATCACCGCTCTCGCCCAGACCACAGCCCTCGCCTGCACCAACAGGTTTTTCTTTTCCTTTTGCTCTGGACTTGGGGGAGCCACAGGGGTCTCAGCAGAAGGGCAAACAAACCCCCTTGGGTTTGTGCCCCAGGACACTGGGTTATACTGCTGGGGTATTGTGAGTTGAAAGCAATTTCCCTTGTGTATCAGTGTTGTCATTGTAATATTATTATTAAATTTTAGCTCTGACTTATAATCTCTCTCGTGGTGAGTTCATTTCCCCTGCTGGTTCACCTTCAAACCAGC
Source organism: Pithys albifrons albifrons (assembly GCF_047495875.1). Taxonomy (NCBI): domain Eukaryota; kingdom Metazoa; phylum Chordata; class Aves; order Passeriformes; family Thamnophilidae; genus Pithys; species Pithys albifrons. The sequence continues at coordinate 314,197 of NW_027286059.1, read as the reverse complement.
ACAGCTGGGACCCCAGAGCTGGAGGCAGCTCTGCAGGTGGGGTCTCACCTGAGAAGGCAGAATCCCCCTCCCCTGCTGCCCAGGCTGCTTTGGAGGCAGCCCAGGACACCACTGGTCACCACTTGCCTTGCTGACCAAAGATCCAGTAACACATCCCCCCTGGAAAGGCCTCCTATTACCTGGGTCAGGAAGATTTTCCCCCATTCCTTCCAAGAGTATCCCTTGACTTTTCCAGGTGTGTGGTGAAGTGTCTTTTGACTGTGCCACGTGCTCCTGTATGATAAAGGTGGGGACAATCCTGACCATAACAGGTGGGGATCACAAGACAATCACCCACTCTCTGAAAGCCTTGGAACATTCCCTACATGAATTGTATGTAGCAGAAGTGGAACAATTCCCAAACATTTTGGAAACTCCAGTAATTACTGACATGAGGATGGAAATTCAGCAGAGAACTAAAGCCAGTCACCCTGTGACCCCACAAACAGAGGTCCTGAGGGTCCCCAGCACCTCCCTCTCAGTGGGCACCTCTGGGGGCCTCTCGGAGCTCGGGAACCCTCAAGTTTGCAACACTCCAAAGAGCGTCGCTGATGCCCAGGACAATTCTGATCCCCCCTCAACAAACACACCCCTCCAGGTGCCCCCCTTGTCTCTTGGGAAACACAAAGGGATGGGATGGGAGTGTTTCACTGACAACCAGGAGAATTGTGGATGGGCACCTTTGCACACACAGATATTGACGTGTCCAAACATCTCTGCCTGTGTGTGTGTGAATTGAGTGTGGTGTGAATGTTGTTGTTGTGAATCTATAACTGAGTCACTGTTAAAATTGTAGCAAATGGTGTTGATTCACTTGATAACTGTTAGATTTGTCAGTGATAAAGTGCTACTAAACTGTTTTAACATTTTTGTATCCAAATCCTTTGCACCCTGATCCTCTTACATCCCATGTCTCTGTGTAAATCATTCCCTTTCACTAAAAAAAAAAAATATATTTTTTGTGCAGTCCACTTTGAAATTTCCTCCTTAGCAAAACTACAAAACAACTCCAATTAGTACAAATTTTGAAGACTTGAAGAAAATTAAAGGAAGAGAAATAAATTGTTTTTCTGTGTTTTAATGAGCCTCACTGCTCAAGAAGTCAGAAGCCAAACTCCAAGTCCCTTGAAGCATCAATGGGCCCCACTGAGGGCAGGCACTGACAAAGCCTCCCCAGGGACTCCTTAGAGCAGATCCCTGGAGGCCCTGATTGCAGGGAGACAAAGGCTCTGTGCAGGCACCTGCAATGCTGAGAAAACCCTGGGCTGGTTGGAGGAAGCACAAAGGCCAAGGCCTGAGCCCCAGGCCCTGGGACAGCAGGTCCTGTCCCTCACAGGTGGCTCAGGGCTGTTTGTGGGGCAGTGGGATGGGAGGGGGAGGAACAACAAATGTCCAAATCTGTGCAACCCCTCCCAGCCTCCTCAGGGAGGGCTGAGGGAGAAACAAAGTCCAGAACCTCAAAGGAAAGTTCCTTCTGGTGGCCTCAGTTGCAGAGGCAGCTGCCAGAGCCCAGAGGGACAAAGCCCTGGGTGCCTTTGTGCCTTCCAGCTCTGCCAGAGCCCTTGGCCATCTGTCCTGCAGCCTATCCTGCCCTGTCCCTGCTGCTTCTCTGGCCTTGCAGGCTGCACACACCCATCCTGCTTTGCCACCAGCCCTCCCAGCAGCATTTCTGTGCCCTCACTGATGTCTCTGCTCCATCTCTGGCTGTTCCCTGGAACACAAAGCCATGGGATGATAGTGACACCCTCTTGGTGACCTCTTGCACCACAAGGCTCCTCTCTGAGTGACATTTCTTTTTTCCTCCCTTCCACTCAGAGACTTCCATCTGCACTTTGTGACTTTCCTTCTCTTTCCACTACCAAGAAAAGCTCTGTCATCCTGGAAGAATCACAGAATATGCTGAGCTGGAAGAGGCCTGTAAGGATAATCAAGTCCAACACTTAGCCCTGCACAGGACCATCCATAGGAGTGAAAACATGTGAGGATCATCCAAACCCTCCTTGAGCTCTGTCAGGCTTGGAGCTGTGACCAGTGCCCCAGGGTAACTGTTCAATGCCCAACCAGATCTTCCTTGAGCCCTCACCAGTTCTTCCTCAGCAGCATTTCTGTGCCCACACTGATGTCTCTGCTCCCATCACTGGCTGTTCCCTGAAACACAAAGCCATGGGATTATACAGTTCTTCCTCATTCTTCCACAATGGGAACCTCAAACCCAGACACATCAGTCCAGATGTGTTGCCCCAGGGCTCATTCAAAGGGGGTGACACCTCCCTTGTCTGGGTGGCCACACTCCCCCCAAGGCAGCCCCATGGCCTGTTGTCCTTATTAACTTTGATCCCGAGCCCCTGTGCCTTAGGACATCCCTCACACAGCCCAGGCACTTCTCCTCGGGGTCACTCCAGAGCTGTTCAGGTCCCTGCCCTCATCTCTGGGTCATTGTGCCCCCAGGGCAGGACTGGCCTCTTTGCCTTCCAAAACTCCAGCAGGTTTGTGTTGCCAGAGCCCAGAGCTCCTCAGGGCCCCTGAGAGGGACTCTCAGCTGGGGCAGCTCTCAGGGTGTGTGCACAGGTGGCTCAGCTGCCTCTGGGTGCCCAAGGCTGCTGCTGCCTGTCAGGGAGGTGACAGATGTGACCTGGCAGCCCCTTCCCAGCCATGGCCCCCTGGAGATGCTGAGGCCCAGCTGACTCCTCACAGCATTGCCACCCATCTGCTCCTTGTGTGCCATGAGCGGATCAGGTCCAGGTCACCTCACATTCCTCTCCAACACTTGTGCCTGGTCTGGGCCCTCAAGGTCTTTTCCCTGATCCCAGGAAGGGGCATGGAGAGTAAATGGTTGCAAGCTTAGAGTGTGGGAAGAAATGCCCTCGGTTGTGGTGTTGAGGTAAGGATTGATGTATTAGGGTTTAGAGTTTGACATTCAGGGATAGGGCTTGGGCAGAAGTTTAGGAAGGTTTGGTGTTGTGCTGAGTGTCTGATTTGTCCTTAGCAAGTGGGGTATATTTGTAAGGGAGTGTTAGGATTAAATTGAGAGGTTTAATGCTTGTGATGGGGCCATGGATTAGTGCCAGCAACAGAGTCCAACTAAGGGTACAGGGAGCTTGAGCTTTGACTTCCTGGTAAAGCTGAGATTGGGATCAGAGTAGTGGATTCCTTCCCCTGTGAGGGCAGCACCTTTAGGTGGTGTCAGGTAAGAAACTGGGTAAAGGCCTATCAGGAATGTTTGCACCGTCAGCATTGCAGCACCCTCAGTGTTACCTGAACCAATTTTTACCCCATCAAATTCTTTCATCTCTGTTTGCCAAGCTACTTTTCTCTCCCCTAAATTCACTCTATTTCTTCAGAGTCATCTCTCTCCAGAGAGCCTTTCCCCACATGAGTGTGTCCATACTGGCCTGGGTGGCAGCTCCTGGTTCCCACTCCCTGCTCCCTGCAGGGTCCTGAGCTGGTGAAGCTGCTCTGCAGAGGGAGGGGACTGTAGTGCCCTGGGGCCATGGGGTGACCCTGCACTGGCCATGCTGGTCAGGGTGGGAAGCAGACACAGCTGGGTGGGGATCACAGCTGCTGAGCTCCTGTCCATGTTCCCAGATGGCTCAGGAGCCAAGGAGAAGGCCGGGCAGGACCAGGGAGTGTCTCCAATGGCACCAGGCCAGGGTGGGGTTGCACTACATCCAGCCCATGGGCTCCTCTGAAACATGCCTCAGGCTTGTGTCCCTTTGCGTGCTGGCTCCCCAAAGCAGCTCCTGGCATTGAGGGGCAAGGAGTGTTCTCCACAGGTTCACCTTTTCCTCTATATGACTCCTCTTTCAATGGTCATTCATTTTAGGATGCCCCAGGCATCCCTGGAGCTTTCCCAGATGCTACAATAGGTTCTCTCCAGGATGGCATCAGCCACCAGTCCCTCTGCAGGTGGGACAGCAACAGGCACATCCATCAAAGACCTGTAACACTCTGCTTGAACATGTGCAACCAAGAATGGAGCTCTTGGTCCAGCCCTTGGTCCCAACAGATTCCCGTGGGTATCTGATCCCGTCCCTCTGAATCCATCAAGAACCCAAGAGCCAAAACCATTTTAAGGGATGAGCTCCCTGGGTGTGTTCCTGCCCCCAGCTCTGAAGAGGTGTCCAACCCCTGGTCCTGTCCTGCAGTGAGACCCTTTGGCCATGGTGGTGCCTGCCCAGAGCTCAGCTCTGACACTGGGGTCACATGGCCCGTTCCTGCTGCAACCACTGGGATGGCTCTATAGGGACAACAGGACTGTCACAGGTTACAGGACACCTTGGGGCTCCCACAGCACCCAGGGCACAAGAGGACACTGTGGAAGGGAGGGGAGCCCATCCATGGAAAGACCATGTGCTGCTGTCCTTGGCCAGGGATTCAGGGGAGCAGCAGCCCCGAGTCACAGGCACAGAGATTGAGTGCCCACCAAGGCACCAGGGCCAGCCCCAAGGGCACCAGGGCTGCTCCTCCACGGGGCAGCTGCACATTGGGCTGCTGAGACCCTCCTGAGAGCTGGGGCTGCTCCAACAGCTCCAGAGGGTGGAATAAATGGGAGCTGAGAGAAATAATTTTTTCCTGTGTCCTTTAATGAGATCATCATCACAGGGATCCATCTGTACTTGAGTATGTTGGGTTAAGAATAAGCTGAGAGAAGGCCAAGATAATAGAGAAACCTGACTAATACCAACATGAGTAACCTGATCTAGTGAGTGCCACCCCTGCCAGTGGTGGAAGAGTTGGAACTAGATTGATCTTTAAGGTCTCATCCCAACAGAACAGTTCTGTGATGATTCAATTCTATCACAGGTATAGAAGAGAAAAACAGAAAAAGAAAAGTTATTTCTGACTATTCTTGAGGTACAATTGGAGCCCCAGTGGGGTAATTGGAAATCTTAATCTGAAATGGACTGTATTCAAAGACTTTGCAGAGGGCATCCTTGATTTCCTTGTTTCTCAGGCTGTAGATGAGAGGGTTCAATACTGGAGGAACCACTGAGTACAGAACTGAGAATACCATATCTAGAACTGGGGATGAGATGGAGGGAGGCCTGAGGTTAGAAAATACGGCAGTGATGACAAACAGGGAGACCACAGCCAGGTGAGGGAGGCACGTGGAAAAGGCTTTGTGCCGTCCCTGCTCAGAGGGGATCCTCAGCACAGCCCTGAAGATCTGCACATAGGAGAAAACTATGAAAATGAAACAACTAAAAACTAAACAGGCAGTAACCACAGTGAGCCCAATTTCCCTGAGGTAGGATTGTGAGCAGGAGAGCTTGAGGATCTGAGGCATTTCACAGAAGAACTGGTCCAGGGCATTGCCCTGGCACAGGGGCAGGGAAAATGTATTGGCTGTGTGCAGCAGAGCATTGAGAAAGCCACTGGCCCAGGCAGCTGCTGCCATGTGGGCACAAGCTCTGCTGCTCAGGAGGGTCCCGTAGTGCAGGGGTTTGCAGATGGCAACGTAGCGGTCGTAGCACATGATGGTGAGGATACAATACTCTGTTGTGATGAAGAACAGAAATAAAAACACCTGAGCAACACATCCTGCATAGGAGATGTCCATGGTGTCCCAGAGGGAGTTGTGCATGGCTTTGGGGACAGTGGTGCAGATGCAGCCCAGGTCTGTGAGGGACAGGTTGAGCAGGAAGAAGTGCATGGGGGTGTGCAGGTGGTGGTCGCAGGCTACGGCGCTGATGATGAGGCCGTTGCCCAGGAGGGCAGCCAGGGAGATGCCCAGGAAGAGCCACAAGTGCAGGAGCTGCAGCTGCCGCGTGTCTGCCAATGGCAGGAGGAGGAAGTGGCTGATGGAGCTGCTGTTGAACATTTGCTGCCTCTGGATACGGTTATCTATTGAGGAGGAAAAGGCAGGACTGAGTTAGGCCAGACCATATTAGCAAAATGTATTCGACATTCAGGGTCTCTCTTTTAAGGAAGACCTTTTTGCACCCATCTCCCCTGAGTTCTGGGTTTTTCTGGCTCATGGGGACATTGAGAGCAGGGATCCTGTAATGGGCTCCTGAGGATTCATTCTTGCTGTGCAGTAAGAGGCAACTGAGAACTTGGGGTTACATCAAATTAAATGCACATCTGATGTTTCAAAGTGTTCCCAGCATTGCTGGTCACAGCCTGCCCAACTGTGGAACAGACCTGAGGAAATTTGGTGTCTTTTCATTGGTTTCAGTTCAACTTGCCAGGAGTGGGTTTGGATGGCTGAAAACTCTGGAATTTCTAATGTGCTCCAAGTGAAATCTTGTCAGTCCTGAGAAGCAAAGGACTTGTCTCTTACTGCAATGGCAGGAGAGCTGCTCTGGTCATCAGTCCTGTTCTCAGCTGACCTGTGCTGGCAGCTTGGCCTGGAGGAGGATCACACAGAGGAGTCCCCTCAAAAAAGAAACAAGTCACAACTGTGATCAGAGAAATTCAGGTTCAAAGGGACTTCTCATCTTTCCTCAGGGTGCCCCATATTTTTCTCCTCCCGGACTGAGACACAGAGGGATCAGTTCAGCTGCCCAAGTACAGCTGCCCACAGCACTTCCATGGATTTAGCCCTGAGGTGTCCTCTCCATGGGATCTTATACAGAACAGAGACCCTATGGGAGAGCTGTGCCCTTCTGGAGGGCACCCTGCAGTCCTGCAGGACACCAAGGGAAGCAGCTGAATGTCTTCAAGTTGCCTGGAGGGGACTTGGGCACTTTGCTCCCACAGACACTTCCTCACAGCAGGACCCAAACAGTTTGTGTCTCAAAAGGAACTAAACCTACCGCTCTCAATCCCCCATATGGGCTCAGAAGTCCAATTGTGAGAACAAGAGCAGCACAGGCCACATCCTTTCCTGGGCTCTGGCTGCTGCAGGGCAATGCACACCTGAGTCCCCACGGGCCTGAGGGCAGAGGCTCTGCTTAGGCTGGGAAAGGAGCCCAGGGAGGAGGTGGCCAGGGGAGGGTGTCTGTGCCACAGGGCCAGCAGGGAGGTGCCCACATGCCCCTTCCCAATATTTGTGGCAGCAGCTCCCTCTCCCTCCCTGCCTGTCTGTGCTGTGAGGAGCTGTTCCTGCCAGCAGCCACCTCCCTGTGCCCAGCTCAGCTCCCTCCAGTACTCACACAGCCCATGCCCACCCCACTGCCCAGGGGCAGCTCTGCATGTGCAAGTGCTGCAGAGCAGATCCCAGACAAGCTGAGGTGTCTGGGAAGGGGAAGGTGTTTTGAGTGGATGTGTTTCCTGAGAAGTGCCCTTGGACATGGCAGGAGGTCAGCTGAAGGTGAGAGAAGCCCAGAGCAATAGTAGCTGAAGGACCCTGCCCTGCCCTGCTCATTCCTGCCCTGCTCATCCCTGCCCTGCCAGGAGGGGGTCACTCCTTCCACCCACACCTTCTCCCTGCAGGGCCATGGGGAGCTCCTTGACCAGGCTGAGCTGACCCTGGCAGGCAGCAGAGTCCCTGCCCCAGCACACAGAGCCCTGGGCTGTAGGATCCTGCCCTGCAGGACAGCCCTGGGCACCCCTGGCTGCACCCCCACTCTCACACCCAACAGCCATCCCTGGGAGAAGGGAACCTTCTTACCCTGTGCCTCTGATGCTCCACACCAGGAAATCCAGGAGAGCCATCCTGACAGATCCTGTCAGTGATGGCTTTTGGCAGCTTTAAGAGACATCTCCGGAACTCACCTGCACTGCTCTGCAGCCTGGCAAAGGGCAGTGAAGGTTTCTCTCCTGATGAGCCCTGACCTGTCCTCCCACCCCAGAATCCCTTCAACCTCTTTCACACTTCCCTTGTCTACCTTTAATGCCTGAGGTTCTGCCTTGCTCTGCCTTATGGCATCATCCTCTCTGCTAGAGGAACTGTGGGAGTCCTTCTGAAAGATCCTGGAAGCTGTGGGATGTGTCAGCTTTAGGAGATCCTTGCAGGAAGGGAAGACTAACTTTCCTATAGCCAGAGAATTCTACTTTCAATTGTGTGCAGTTTTCTCCTTTAATGAGAGCTGAGTTCCCTCCCAGCCCAGGCTGCCTCTCACCTCTGTCCCTTCTCTGCTGTGCCCTCGGTGTGTGCAGGCAGTGCCCTGAGCCCTGCTGGGCTGTGCACAGGAGCTGCTCCTGGGCAGAGCTGTCTCTCTGCAGCGCTGCCCGCTTGCCAGGAGCTTCCTGTGTGCCAGGAGCCCGGCCCAGCTCAGCAGCACAGCAACAGCCCAGGGCATTTAATGGCCCTCTGGGGGGTTTGGTGCTGAGTCCCTGAACATCAGACCCTGAGGAAAGTTGCAGGAACCTCTTGAGAAACCAAAGTCAGAATCAAACTTTAAAGTTTCTTTTGTTGTTAATGGGTCCCTCTGAGGGACATAACTGAGAAAGTGTCCCCAGATTCCAGTTAGAAAACAAAGAGACAATGATGACAAATATGGACTAGGAAAGAAAGGTCACTCTGTTGCTGAGGAAAGTAAGAAAACATTTCATTAACCTAAAGGTCACAGCTGTGACCCGCAGCCTCTTGGAAGGGAGATCTTGTCTCTCCCTCATTCCTCAGGCCTCTTCCTGGGGCACCAGGGTGTAGGATGTGGAAAACCACGGCCAGGAGGATGGGGTGGCACCTCTCAGGCTGCTGAGCAGGGACAAGGAGGCAATGAGTCCCCAGGGCTGCAAGGCTCACTTGTCTCCTCATGCCATCAGGGGCACACACAGCAGCCATGGCCAAAGGCCTGCACAAGTTGGCTCTCTTGGGGCCTTTCAGCTTCTGCACATCCCTGTCTCCTCTCCAGCCCAGGCTGTCCTACGGTGTCCATGCCCTGCCCCTTTCCCTGCAGGCTGTCGGCATCCCCCGGCTGCCCCACCTCGCTGGCCCCTTCCTGCACTGACATCTCTCCCTCCTCCCTGGCTCTGCCTTGGCACACAAAGCCTTGGACTGATCCAGACTCCTTCAGGGGGATGTGTTGCACCATAGCACTGCCCTTGGGCAGAAATTCCTTTCTCCTTGTGTGCAGTCTGGACCTCCCCACTTTCCCTTCAAGGCCTCTCATGCTTCTCCGGTTCTTTCCTCAGTCTCCACCACACTGGGCTCAGGGCTTGAAGGCTTCCAAACCCCTTCATACGATATCTCTGGTATTTAGCCATGAAAATGTTGTGCTCTTAGTGCAGGAGAGACACAGTGACATTTTTTGCCAAAGGTTGTATTGGCAGAACAAGGCACAGGAACTGGAACCGAATGAGGGGAGATTTCCATTGGATGTCAGGAAGAAATATTTTGTGCTGAGGGTGGCAGGAACCTGGGCCAGGTTACAGAGTAAGTGGAAACCCCATCCCTGGAGCTGCCCAAGGTTTGGAATTTTGTACAACCTAAACTTGTGGAAGGTGTCCCTGAGTAATTGAAGTGCACTTGGGGTAGTGGCTATTTTAGGTCTCTGCCAACCTAAACAGTTTATTATTCTTTTATTCTTATATTCCCAACTCCTTCTCCACAGGGCTGCAAATACCTACATGCACCATGTTGGCATTTTAATGTGACCTAATCCCCAACATTTTATGAAAATGGAAAAACAGTCCTTTTAGGGACATGAATTTCAATGACTTTGGAGGAACCTTTCAAAAGTCAAAAGTTACAAAGGAACTAATAGAGATTTCCAACATCTCTGCATGAAAGGCTCCCCAAGTGATCAGTGACAGAGCCCCCAGGATGGCCTTGCAGCTGAGGTTGGGGGTTTTCTCACTCAGGTCCAGAGACTCAGGATGGGCAGCCAGAAAGTGCATTTAGGGACAGTGTAAGACTTGCCATGGGGTGTCTAGGAAATGAATGAAGTGATATGTGGAGGAACAGGCATGAGAAAATAGAGAGAAAAGTGTATGAAAGGAGCAGAGCATGTGCAAGCAATTGACTGGTCAGTGCCTTTCCCTTGCCATGTCCTGCAACTGATCCCACAATCTTTCCCATTTTCTTAATCCCTCCATTGCTAAGAAATCTCTGGGACAAGGGATCTCTGTGCTGTGAGTGTGGGGGGTGATCCAAGTGCCAACCTCTAGAGTGGGAGGCAGAAACCATCAGGTCTTGAGTCTTTTGAGGGTTCAGACACTGCTGAGAAAGATGTGTGTGCACAGAACACTGGTGGGGGTGGGGGTGGGTGGAACCACCAGGGAACATCAAACCAGAGTAACCAGTGACTGGCAGAGGCCTGGGAGCCGCTGTCTGAGATCATCTTCTGAGGGATCCACATTGTCTGTGTGTCTCTGGAGCTCCACATCTTCTCCTGACATGGCAGAGCACACAAACAGCCCATCCTTGTCTCCCTTTCCCCACTCACTGTGCTTTGATTTGGCTCAGAAACCTCCCAGGGTCCCTTTCAGGATGAGTCCCTGTGCATTTCCCTCCCTCGTGGACCTTCCCTTCCTGATGCAGCATCTGTGGGGAAGCAGAGCTGGGTCAGTGCAGGGCCAGGGCTGGCTGTGACAGGGGCCATGAAGCCACTGCCAGGAGGTGACAGCAAGGACAGTTTGCAAAGAAAAAATTTAGATGTGGGGACTTTGTTTTTTGAGGAAAGGAAGGCTTGGCTGGAGCTGGCAAGTGAAGAGGATGAAAGACAAGGGGTGTTGAGGGAAACAGGGAATGCTTATCCTGGAGATGAGGAAAAGACTTTTTCCCAGTTTCAGGGCCAGTGCAGAGCAGGGTGGCCACGAGCCCAGGCTGCCTTCCTGCCTGCCAGGATTGGTGGGGTTGTGTGACAGAGCTGCCCCCAGAATCAGAACCTGGGGGCTCTCCCACCTCCCCCACTCCTTCAGCTCTCCAAGGATGGAATTTCTGTTGTGTGGGTTCCCTGATGTGCTGGATGACCTCACAATGCTCCCTGGCCAGAATGTCTCCTGAGGGCCACCCAGGCTGCTGCAGTGGAAGTGACCTCACAACCATCACATTCCAGTCATATCCCCCATGCCTGGCCTCCCCTTTTCTCTGCCCCTGTCTTGTCTCTGATTATATTGTAGGAATGGTTTTAATTAGCCTCTTAATGAACTGCTTGAATTAATGACAAGTTGTGTGTTGGGGCTTAAATCACTTTTAGCCAGCATTCAGCAGAATTTAACCAAAGCTGCCATTGTGAGAACAGAGCTTGGGAAAAGCCTCCCTGAGTGGTCTGAGGCACAACCCATTGCCTTCTGCACCCACAGCACAAGAAATATCAGCTGCCCTTTGTGCCAATGGATCTGCAGTATCTGGAAGGGAAGAAGTCTTGTCAGAAATGGACTTGTGAAGAAGATGAAAAAGCTTGCCCAAATGCCTTAAAAACAGAACTTTTACTGTTGTATAAATGCATGTCACAACATGGATTCTTTTGTTCTCTTTTGCCTAGTCACTGTCCTCTTCCCAAAATCCCACAAGATAATCCTTACCTCGCCTCTCAGGAATGCATGTAGTGTCCTAGAGGAAGCTTCAAGTTTTCTTATTGGTTCTTATTTACTCTTTTCTCTTGGTTGTTAACCCTGGATTTCTATTGATAGTCCAAATCCCCCCTTGATCACTATTGGTGGTATTTTGAGTCCCCCAAAACCTTTATATACACCTACCCTTTATCAATAAACTCTCTCATTCCTCTCCTGTGGTCTCTGTGTGGCTCTTTTTGGGCTCCCTGGAGACCTCGTGGTGAGGAACAGAATGGGAGCACATCCCCTCCAGGGAACAGGCTGACTCCCGGCACCTGGAGTCTCTGTCAGCCGGTGCATCCCTTTCTATGGGGCTGGACCTGGTGGGTCTTTCTGCAATACTCCCTTTAATTTCCCTTTTTGGAAGGTGTATATTTTCCCCAGCTTGGTCAAGATGTTGGGGTCTGTTACAGCTGCCTGAAGTAACTCACCATCATAGAGTGTCCTGAGTTTCAGGGACCTTAAAAGATCACCTGGGTACAACCTCAGTGACATGGACATGCACAACTTCCACTAGACTAAGTTGCCCAGAGCTCTGCCCAGCCTGGTCTTGAACACTAGAGATGGAGCAGCCACAGTTTCTCTGGGAAACCTGTGCCAGACTCTCAGCACTCTCACAGGGAAGAATTTCTCCATAATACCTCATCTAAACTTACTCTCTGTCAGTGTGAAGCCATTGCCTATTTTCCTGTCACTCCAGGCCCTGATAAATAGTCTCCCTCCATCTTTCTTGTTGTCTTATTTCAGGTTCTGGAAGGCCACAATCAGGTCATCCCAAAGGTTCTCTTCTCCCAGCCTTTCCTCACAGCAGAGCTGCTCCATCCCTCTGATCATCCTGGTGCTTCATCTGGACTCACTTCAACAGGTCCAAGTCCTTCCTGTGCTGGGAGCCCACAGTTGGATGCAGCACTGCAGGTGGGGTCTCACCTGAGAGGGCAGAGGGGCAGAATCCCCCTCCCCTGCTGCCCAGGCTGCTTTGTGTTGGAATTTTTTATGGTATTTCACCTAAAAAGCAAGCCATATGCTGAACTGCCTATGCAAATTAGTGCTGTAGCCTTAAGAACTAATTAATGAGATCAGAAATGGCTGCTGCCGACTTTCTCAGCAGATGTGCATGGTCAGCCAATTATGAGAAGCTTTGTAATATAAACAACATTGTTAGCCAATAATCAGTGCCAAAGTGTCAGCACCTGTGGAAGGTTACAGTCTTAAAGATGTATATTAGTGTGTGTGCGTATGAATAAAGGGGCCTGTTGCTGCTGACTCCTGTGGAGTCGTCTCGGCAGGTCCAAAAACCCGCCTCCCACGGTTACACCCCAGGGTCCCTTTGGCTCCATAAGGCTCTTCACAAGTCACTATGCCCTGTTGATTCCGTGAGGTTCCAGTCTCCCAGGGTTCCTTTGGTTCCATTAATCCCTGCAATGTCACAGGGGCCTTTGATTCCATGAGGCTTCACAGTGCCCCAGAGTCCCTTTGGCTCCATGATGCCCTGCAGTGTCACAAAGTCCCTTCATTCCATTAGGTTTCTCAGTGTAACAACAGCCCCTTGTTCCATAAGGTTCTGAAATGTCTCAGTGTTCCCTGGGTTCCCTGAGGCCCTGCAGTGTCACAATGGCCCCTCATATCCAAGAGGTTCCACAGTGTCCCTGAGTTCATTTGGTTTGATGAGGCCTCAGGTGTCACAGTGGCCTCTTCATTCCATGAGGTTCCAAAATGTTCCAGGGTTCCTTTGTTTCCATGAGGCCCTGAAGTGTCACAATGGCCCCTTGATTTCAGAAGGTTCCAAAATATCTGAGGATTCCTTTAGTTCCCACATGTCACAATTGCCCCATGGCTCCGTGAGGATCCAAAAGCCCTGAAGTGTCACAATGACCTTTTGATTTCAAGAGGTGGTTCTGTGGTGTCACAGTGTCCCTTTGGTTCCAGGAGGTTCTGTGGTGTCACAGTGTCCCCTTTGGTTCCAGGAGGTTCCACACTGTCCTTGCTGGAACACACCTGGTTGGATGTTGCCCCACCTGCAGAGCTGCCTCCAGCTCTGGGGTCCGAGCACAGCAAGGACATGGAGCTGTTGGAGCGAGTCCAGAGGAGACCACCAAGATGATCAGAGAGATGGAGCAGCTGTGCCATGAGGGAAGGCTGAGAGAATTGGGATTGTACAGTCTGGAGAAGAGAAGGCTCTGGAGTAACTTAATTGTGGCCTTCCAGGACCTAAAGGGGCCAACAAGAAAGTTGGAAAGAGACTATTTACATGGGCCTGGAGTGACAGGACACGAGACAATGGTTTCACACTGATAGAGGGAAGGGTTAGATGAGATAGTAGCAAGAAATTCTTTACTGTAAAAGTGGTGAGGCCCTGGCAAAGGTTGTTCAGGAAAGTTCTGGCTGCTCCATCGTTGCAAGTTCTTCAAGGCCAAGTAGAATGTGGCTCTGAGCAATCTAGTCTGGTGAAAGTTGTTCCTGCCCCTGGGGTTGGAATGAGATGCTCTTTAAGGTCCCTCATGACCCAAAGCATTCTGTGATTCTGTGGCTGGTGGGTGATGTGGTGGTCAGGGCTGGCTTGGGCACAGAGACCATGAAATAATGGGGATTTCCATTGTGGGTGAAGGAAGGAGGGGCACCAGCAGAACTGACACCTTGGACTGACAGCTGACAGACTTTGGCCAGTTTGGGAAACTGATGAATGGAGTCCCTTGGGAGTCAGTCCTGAAGGAGAAAGGAGTGCAGGAAGGATGCAGGTGTTTTAAGAAGGAAATCTCAAAGCTCCAGGAGCTGT